>NW_028261388.1:524785-657022 GCF_051295495.1 Thamnophis sirtalis | reverse complement strand
GGGAGTTGAAGTCCACAAGTCTTAAAGTTGCCAAGTTTGGGAACCACTGGCCTAGAGTCTCCTTCCTGCCTTGGGTGGGGGATTGAAGACCGCCAAGGTCCCTTGCAACTCTCTTATTCTGCTTTCAAATGGAGTTGTGTTAGCTGACTTGGTTGTTTTGGAGCACACTCTACAAAAGAACCTGTGGCACCATGAAAGGTGACGCCTATCCCCACCGTGTGTCACCATTGCTGCACCCCAGATGGCCTGGGTCATTCCCCTTGGCTGCTGCCATGTGCTCGAACGAACCCCGTGTCTATCAAGGCAATTGGCCACCAGGGCAGAAGAGACAGTCTCCATCTGTGGTCACATTAGGCTCCTGAGCAATCCCATTCCATTTCCAGGCCATGGTTGACCCAGAGGTGCTTTCCCAAAAGGCCATCGGACTTTCTTGGCTTTCTCTGTGAAAATGTTTTGCTTCTGATCCAAGAAGCTTCTTTAGTTCTAACTGTTAGAACAGTGTTTCTCAACCTTGACAACTTGAAGATGTCCGGACTTCAACTCCCAGAATTCCCCAGCCAGCGAATGCTGGCTGGGGAATTCTGGGAGTTGAAGTCCGGACATCTTCAAGTTGCCAAGGTTGAGAAACACTGTCCTAGACACTTCCCCATCTTCAAGTTGACAAGGTTGAGAAACACTGTGTTAGAAGCCTTCTTGGATGAGAAGTGAACCATTTTCAAGGAATAAAACCCAAGAAAGTCCGGTGGCCTTGACAGAATAACAGTGGGAAGGGACCTTGGAGGTCTTCCAGTCCAACCCCCTGCTCAGGCAGGTAAAACCTACACCATTTCAGTCAAATGGGTGTCCAATCTCTTCTTTAAAACTTCCAGTGTTGGATCGTTCACAACTTCTGGAGGCAACTTCTGTTCCACTGTCCAATTGTTCTATCGGGAAGTTTCTCCTTAGTCCCACGTTGCTTCTCTCCTGGATTAGTTCCCATCTGTTGCTTCTTGTCTTGGAGGTGTCTTGGAGAAGAGGTTGACCCCTTTTTCTTTTGGGCAGCCCCTGAGATATTGGAACGCGGCTATCACATCACCCCAGTCCTTCTTTTCATTACGTTAGACATAACGAAAGCCTAACCTTTTTGGAAAAGCACTTTTGGGACAACCACGATGTGGATCCCCAAAGACATCCAGGTCAGCCTGTGTGGGAACGGGACGGTGGCAGGACCTACACCGGGGGACCTTGGCTCTCTACTCACCAATCAGGGGCACGTTCTCGGAGGGCGGCATGCTTTCGGCCACCAGGAGTTGGAAGACGGTGAGGGCCAGGAGAACGGTCACCCCCAGGGACACCTTCTCGCCCGAGTCTGCCGGAAGGTAGAAGCCCAGCGGGGCCAGGAGGAGATCATGATGCAGGGCAGCAGAAGGTTGAAGACGTAGAAGGAGGCCCTCCGCCTGAGCAGCAGCATGTAGGTGACATCCGGATAGGGTTCCGAGCAGCAGCCGTACGTGATGACGTTCCTCTTGGCCGGCATCCCCAGAACTTCCCACTCCACGTTCTCCACGAAGTCCGTCAGGTCCCCGTCTCCTGCATGCTGAGCAGGTCGATCTGGTTGCCGTTGTAGGTCCAGGAGCCGAAGGTCAGGGGGCACTGCTGCCCATCGAAGGGGAAATAGGAGACATCCACCTTGCAGGAGCTCTTGGTGATGGCCGGCGAGTCCCACCTGATCCGCCCGTCACAGCGGATCACCACGTTGGTCTCCATAGAGCCGGTGAACTGCTCGTCGGCACTTGGGAGGCAAGGAGAGGGCAGGGGTCAGGGTGGGAGGGGGTGGGGCAGAGACTGGAGGATCAGGCGATGGGATGGGTGCACAGGATGAGGCCCTGGGGATCAGAGGAGACATGACCCAGGTATGTGGAAGGAACGGACAGGAGGGTCAGGAATAGGAATGCTGATACAAATATTTTCTCTTGTCTTCATTTCTTTGCCTTGGTAATTAAGAACTTTGCTCCTTTCCTGTCTTCTCCCTGAAGAGGGAGGGGGGGGTCACAGGGGAGCTGCCTCAGACAAAACTGTTTGCTCTTTTTATTCTTAGGAAGGGGGGGGGCTGCACATTAAACAGCGAGACAAAAGTTAGCACCTTAAAAACCACTACCCAGGAGATTAGGAACAAGAAATAGCTCGGGTATAAGAAAACCCCCCCAAACCCACGTAGCTGGCACACTTTGCAAGATGGCCTGGGGTGAAAAACAGGTGACGTGACGTTGAGCTATGAACATAAGAGGCGTTAGGGTTTAGGGGGGGGGCTGAAATCTAAATAATCAACCAATATTATCTGTTATGCATTATTAGGGGAAGGGCAAAGGGTTGAATGTGACATCCCTTAGCTGTAAAAACTGCTGTAAGATTTTAATCTTGGCCCTTGGTGAGCTTTTCAAACCGGGGGTCCTTCTATCTTGGTACCAAATAAAAGTGTAATTCTGTATCGCGCCCTGTGTCCGTTGGGAGACCATGGGCCTCCTTCTGCCCAGTCTGGCATCAGAGGACCCCCAAGGCTCAGGGGGAACTTCAGACCCTAACCCAGAACCCAGACTTGGAGGCACCCTCACAGCACCTCTGTCCTTCTCCAGGCCACTCCTCCTTCCTCCTCCTCCTCCTCCTCTCCCTTCCTCCTCTCCTCCTCTTCCTCCTCCTCCTCCTCTTCCTCCTCTTCCTCCTCTTCCTCCTCCTCTTCCTCCTCCTCCTCCTCCTCCTCCTCTTCCTCCTCCTCCTCCCACCTCCTCCCTCCTCCTCTTCCTTCTTCCTCCTCCTCCTCCTCTCTTCCTCCTCCTCCTCCCCACCTCCTCCTTCCTCCTCTTCCTCCTCTTCCTCCTCTTCCTCCTCTTTCTCCTCCTCCACCTCCCTCCTCCACCCTCCTCCTCCTCTTCCTCCTCCTCCTCCTCTTTCCTCCTCTCCCTCCTCCTTCCTCCTCTCTCCTCCTCCTCCTCCTTCCTCTTCCTCCTCCTCTTCCTCCCCTCCTCTCCTCCTCTTCCTCCTCCTCTTCCTACTCCTCCTCCTCCTCCTCCTCTTCCTCCTCCTCCTCCACCTCCTCCTCCTCCTCCTCCTCTTCCTCCTCCTCCTCCCTCTCTTCCTCCTCCTCCTCCTCCACCTCCTCCTCCTCCTCCTCCTCCTCCTCCTCCTCCTCCATAGGGAACCCCCTCCCGCGCCTCTGCCCCCGTCCTCCTACTTGTTGTAAAGTACGATGTCAGGTTCCCACACGTAGCTGCTGGGGATCTGGATGCTGTCAATGCCACCGTAGTCTTCCTTGTCCCAGCTTAGGTAAGCATCCACCCACACCTGCCGGATCCACAGGTAAGCGGTCAAGATTTTGGTTCCTCTCATCCTTGGGACGGAAGGGAAAAATTAGAGGCTGCCCCCTCACCCCCACCCCACCCCCGGAGAAAGGGGGCAGGTCCTGGGATGTGGCAGGTCGCTCTGAAGAGGGACCAAGACCTGTAGAAGAACAGAATAAGGATAGTCTTGGGATTCCATAGCATAGTATAAGGCAGAGGTCTTCAAAGTTGGCAGCTTTAAGACTTGTGGACTTCAACTCCCAGAATTCCACAGCCAGCATAATTTACTCTCTTGTAATCCCTTCCTCTGCAATCTCTCCACTTACATCAGAGGACTTCAAACTTGGCAGCTTTAAGAGTTGTGGACTTCAACTCCCAGAATTCCATAGCCAGCATAATTTACTCTCTTGTAATCCCTTCCTCTGCAATCTCTCCACTTAGATCAGAGGACTTCAAACTTGGCAGCTTTAAGACTTGTGGACTTCAACTCCCAGAATTCCACAGCCAGCTGGCTGTGGAATTCTGGGAGTTGAAGTCCACAAGTCTTAAAGCTGCTAAGTTTGGGGACCGCTGGTATAAGGCCTACACAAAAAGATGGGGGAAAAATCGAAGCACACGAGGCAGACCCAGAAGAAGATGGAGAGATAACAACTTCTACAGGTGGTCCTTGAAGTAAAATAGTTCGTTTAGCAACCATTCAAAGTTACAGGGGCAGTGAAAAAAAATGACTTACGGCTGTTTTTCACACGACCGGTTGCAGCAGCCCCCCCTCCCCCCCCCCTGGTCACGTAGTCACAATTTGGAGGCTTGGCAACTGGCTCATATTTATGACGGGTTGTGTGACGTGATCCCCTTTTATTCCCTTTTTTGGAGGAGTGGGGTATTCTTGCACTTTTAAATTTTCAAGTAAACAAGTTGAGGTTTGGTGTTAATGCCCTTTGGTGACCTTCTGGCAAGCAAAGCCGATGGGAAAAGGCAGATTCACTTAACAACCAGGTTACTAACTTAACAACTGCAGTGATTCACTTAACAAGGTGGCAAGAAAGGTCATACAATGGGGCGAAACCTCCCTTAACAGCTGCCTCGCTTAGCAACAGAAATCTGGGGTGCAAGGGTGGAACGTGAGTCAAGGACTACCGTATCCCCGATTCTCACCAGGCCCCAATCTTGAAATTGGGGCATTCCACCCAACCCTCCTTCAGGCCTGCAGCCATCTCTCCTTTTGGGTCTCAGACACTTTCTGTTATTCCACTATGCATCTTCTATGGTGGGAAAATGGGAGGGAGGATTGTACGGAGATGATATGTTAGATCAGTGGTCTCCAACCTTGGCAACTTTAAGACCTGTGGACTTCAACTCCCAGAGTTCCTCAGCCAGAAAAGCTGGCTGAGGAACTCTGGGAGTAGGAACTCTGGGAGTTGAAGTCCACAGGTCTTAAAGCTGCCAAGTTTGGAGACCACTGTGTTAGATGATAGGTAGCCATAACAACATTCTTCTTAGAAAGCCAAGGTCATCCTTTGTCTCTGCACCTGGCCGGAACTGGATGGGTGGAAGCTGCCAGCGTGGCAGTGGGAGATTGGACCCTGGGATGGGCTTGTGGGTGGGTGGGTGGGGCAAGATCTTGGACTTTCAACTGGGTGGGGGAAACCAGGAAGCTTTCAGATTCAGGTTTTCCCAGATGTGCCAACGTGGCTCTCTTAATTAAATTGGGACTTTGAGGAATCCTTTGCCTCGGACTCTGTTTTACTTTCGGATGCTCTTTGGAACCCCGACACCCCTCCGCCCTTACCATGTCTATGATCTGGGAGAGGGTGACCTGAAGGGTGACGTTGAGTGCTCGCTCTGTGTCCTCTGCCGGCCGCAAAGCACTGGAGTAATTGGCAAAGAGCCGGTGCAGCAGCTGGTAGGCCACCTTGCCCGGAGCTCCTGAGCAGCCTGTTGAGAAAAGATCCAGGTAGGAGGAACCAGGCAGGAAAGGGCCAAGGGAAGCCCAAGGGGGGGGCCAAGAGAGGGCTTCCGGGGTCCCTTCTCCCAACCTCCCTCAAAAGAGAACAGCCACAGCGCCCCTCCCTCCCTCTCTGTATCCATGGTTTACGGCTGGTCTCCCCTTACGAAGCTGTTAGCTTTTGAAGTGCACCAGGGTTTAGATGGTTGAGTAAGTTGGGAGGGCTGAGAGCTGACGACAGAGGCTATGGGAGAAAGGATGGGTCTTCCGATGCTTCTGGAATTCCAATGGCTATAGGGCCTTGGAGGTCTTCTAGTCCCACCCCTTACTCAAGGCAGGGGGCCATCTTATACCATCCTGATCACATGGTTATCCAGTCTGCTTTTGAAAACCTCCAGTGCTCGTTCTACTGGTTAATTGTCCTTTCTGCCGGGAAATTTCTCCTTAAATCCAGGTTAGTTAGTTTCCATCCATTGTTTTCTTGTCCTGCCTTCTGGTGCTTTGGAGAATAGATGGATCTCCCCTCTATATCTATCTATCTATCTATCTATCTATCTATCTATCTATCTATCTATCTATCTATCTATCTATCTATCTATCTATCTATCATCTATCTTTACAATACAATAGCAGAGTTGGAAGGGACCTTGGAGGTCTTCTAGTCCAACCCCCTGCCTAGGAAGGAAACCCTATACTGTTTCAGACAAATGGCTATCCAGCATCTTCTTAAAGACTTCCAGTGTTGGAACATTCAGAACTTCTGAAGGCAACTTCTGTTCCACTGATTAATTGTTCTAACTGTCAGGAAATTTCTTCTCATTTCTAAGTTGCTTCTCTCCTTGATTAGTTTCCACCCATTGCTTCTGGTCCTGCCTTCAGGTGCCTTGGAGAATAGCTTGACTCCCTCTTCTTTGTGGCAACCCCTGAGATATTGGAAGACTGCTATCATGTCTCCCCTGGTCCTTCTTTCTATTAAACTAGACATACCCAGTTCCTGCAACCGTTCTTCCTATGTTTTAGCCTCCAGTCCCCTAATCCTCTTTCTTGCTCTTCTCTGCACTCTTTCTAGAGTCTCCACATCTTTTCTACATCGTGGCAACCAAAACTGAATGCAGGATTCCAAGTGCGGCCTTCCCAAGGCCTTATAAAGTGGTATTAATCCTTCACGCAATCTTGATTCTATCCCTCTGTTTAACTGTGTTGGCTTTTTTGGCAGAGCTGCTGCACATCTATCTATCTATCTATCTATCTATCTATCTATCTATCTATCTATCTATCTATCTATCTCTATCTATCTATCTATCTATCTATCTATTATCTATCTATCTATCTATCTATCTATCTATCTATCTATCTATTAGCTACCCATCTTACCATAGGATAACTCTGGGCGGCTTACAGCTATCTTGTCACCTTTAGTTCTTCTTTTCATCAAACTAGATATACGCATTTCCTGCAACTGTTCTTTATATGTTTTAATTTTCTTTTTTTCTTTGTTCTTCATATATGTTTTAGCCTCCAGTCCCCCAATCCTCTTTGTTGCTCTTCTCGGGGCTCTTTCCAGAGTCTCCACATCTTTTTTATATCGTGGTGACCAAATCTGGATGCAAATATTCCACGTGTGGCCTTCCCAAGGCCTTATAAAGCATTATTAATATTTCACGTGATCTCGATTCCGTCCCTCTGTTAATGAAGCAGTTCCTGCTTTTCGGTTCAGGGTTGGAGAAACCTTTGGGAGCAGACCGGGGGTGAGTAGAAGGGAGGTCTGGAGAAGGTCACTTGCTGGCCAGCCTCACCCCTCCCAGGTAAGTCCATTCTCTGAGCGCAGGTGGATTCGGGTCCAGGCACCGGTGCCAGGAGCTGGCCATCTGCTCAGCGTCTCTCTTCTTCACGGGGACTCGGATCCTTGGCCCTGGGCCAGCGCTCCCTCTGCCAAATGGAGGACTCTAATTAAACCGAACTGACATCGCATGAAAGGAGGGCTCTGGGTGGATTAATGCTCACATGGAAAATTCACAGTGTTGCAAGGCTGGCTGAAGATGGGCAGGGAAATGGATTCAGGGCTTTAACTCAGGAGTTGCGAATCGGGCTTGGCACAAGGCCAGGCTGTTGCTCTCGCTTGAATTTAGGTTGTAGGAGCCCCAGAAGCTATTTCTCCCCTCCCTCTCCTGCCCTGAAAGAGACGGGTGCTCTTAGACTAAGCCTGGCGCAGGGACTCATAGAATCCTAGCCTTGGAAGGGACCTGGAGGTCCTCTAGTCCAACCCCCTGCTCAAGGCAGGAGACCTTATATCATCCCGGACAAACGTTGTCCAGACTTTTCTTGAAAACCCATTTTCTTGAAACTCCACTGCTGGAGCAGCCACAACCTTCGGAGGTCTTTCTTTCTTTCTTTCTTTCTTTCTTTCTTTCTTTCTTTCTTTCTTTCTTTCTCTTTCTTTCTTTCTTTCTTCTTTCTTTCTTTCTTTTCTTTCTTTCTTCCCTCCCTCCCTCCCTCTTTCTTTCTTTCTTTCTTCTTTCTTTCTTTCTTTCTTTCTTTCTTTCTTTCTTTCTTTCTTTCTTCCTTCCTTCCTTCCTTCCTTCCCTCCCTCCCTCCCTCTTTCTTTCTTTCTTTCTTTCTTTCTTCCTTCCTTCCTTCCTTCTTCTTTCTGTCTGTCTTTCTTTCTTTCTTTCTTTCTTTCTTTCTTTCTTCCTTCCTTCCCTCCCTCCCTCCCTCTTTCTTTCTTTCTTTCTTTCTTTCTTTCTTTCTTTCTTTCTTTCTTTCTTTCTTTCTTTCTTTCTTTCCCTCCCTCCCTCCCTCTTTCTTTCTTTCTTTCTTTCTTTCTTTCTTTCTTTCTTTCTTTCTTTCTTTCTTCCTTCCTTCCTTCTTCTTTCTGTCTGTCTGTCTTTCTTTCTTTCTTCTTTCTTTCTTTCTTTCTTTCTTTCTTTCTTTCTTTCTTCTTTCTCTTTCTCTCTCTCTCTTTTCTTTCTTTCTTTTTTTCTTTTTTTCTTTCTTTCTTTCTTTCTTTCTTTCTTTCTTTCTCTCTCTCTCTTTCTCTCTTTCTTTCCTTTCTTTCTTTCTTTCTTTCTTTCTTTCTTCTTTCTTTCTTTCTTTTTCTTTTTTCTTTCTTTCTTTCTTTCTTTTTCTTTCTTTCTTTCTTTCTTTCTTTCTTTCTTTCTTTCTTTCTTTCTTTCTTCTTTCTTTCTTTCTTTCTTTCTTTCTTTCTTTCTTTCTCTCTCTCTCTCTTCCTTCCTCTTCCTTTCTTCCTTCCTTCCTTCCTTCCCTCCCTCCCTCCCTCCCTCTCTCTTCTTTCTTTCTTTCTTTCTTTCTTCCTTCCTTCTTTCTTTCTTCTTTCTCTTTCTTTCTTTCTTTCTTTCTTTCTTTCTTTCTTTCTTTCTTTCTCTCTCTCTCTCCCTTCCTTCCTTCCTTCCTTCCTTCCTTCCCTCCCTCCCTCCCTCCCTCCCTCTTTCTTTCTTTCTTTCTTTCTTTCTTTCTTTCGACGGACAGATTGTTCTATCAGGAAATCCCTCCTGAGTTCCAGGTTGCTTCCCTCCTTGATTAGTTTCCACCCATTGCTTCTTCTTCTCCTGCCTTTGGGGGCTTTGGAGAATAGATTGAGCCCCCCTCCTCTCTGTGGCAGCCCCTCAAATATTGGAAGACTGTGGTTTTATTCAAGTTGAGGATAATTTGTTTAAACAAATAAGAGATCAAAGCTTAATGCATATAAAGAGGATATATAATGTATTGATACAGATGGATTCGGAAACAGAATTAGTTAAAGATTGTATGATAAAATGGGCTCAAAATATTGAGGAACCAATAATGTTGGATACATGGGAAAGAATCTGGGTAAGAAATGTGAAATTTACACAAGCTCAAAATCTGAGAGAAAATTTTTACAAGATGTTCTATAGATGGCATTTAGATCCTAAAAAGTTGGCTTCTATGTATCCGAATGTACAGCCTAAATGTTGGAGATGTGGTTCTCTCGATGCTACATATTATCATATATGGTGGACCTGCCAAAAGGTTAAAGCATTTTGGATAAAAATATGGTGGGTCATGCAAAATGTTTTTAAAAGAAGGATAAAGTTTAGTCCTCAGTTATTTTTACTAGGTATATGTACTGACTTTACAGTGGTAGAGACCAATTTGACTCTGCACCTGATAACTGCAGCAAGACTGTTGGTGGCGCAATATTGGAAGAAGGAAGACTTGCCTACAATTCAAGAATGGACATTGAAAGTAACAAACTTAGCTGAAATGGCTAAAATATCGGCATATCTCAAAGATCATTCAAATGAGAGATATAAACGAGACTGGAAAAAATGGATTGACTATATACAAAATAAATACGGGACTAAGAAATTCCAGTTAGCCTATGCTTAAGATCAGAAATGATTTAAATTGTTTAAAGTTAGTTCAGTAAGAAGAAGCTAAGGTCAATCTAGAATGTCATTAATTTCTTTATTTCTTTTTTCTCAATAGATTTTAGACTGTGTTAGTTAAAATTCTATACCGTGTACGGGTTCTGGGAAGTCGGGGGGGGGGGGAAGGAGGAGGGGGGGTGGGGGGGTGGAGGGAGGGAGGGGTACACAAAAAAAAATTGTACTTCAATGTTTTAATGATTGACAAATGATGACATATTTGTGTGTTTTTTTTAAAGAAAAATAAAAAAAAGTTCTGTTAAAAAAAAAAAAAAATTGGAAGACTGCTATCATGTCACCCCCTGATCCTTCTCTCCGATGAGCTTGATACGGCTACCTCCCTCCACCGTCCATCGCGACTATTTCGCCTCCAGCCCATCGACCGTTGCTGTTCTCTGCATTCTTCTGAGGATGGTGGGGACCGGAACTGGAGGTGGGATTCCCAGCGTGGCCCCACTGGTGCAGTGCAGAGCAAGACTTTCGCCTCTCTTGATCCTGACGCCGTCCCTCGGTTGATGAAGGCTGGGCCTGCATTGGCTTTCCGGGCAGCTCCAGCACCCACACAGCTGGCTCATGTTCCATTGGTTGCCCACGAGGATCCCTGGACCCGTAAAACCAACGAAAGATCAAAGAAGGGAGCCCGCAGAAAGGGGCTCTTCGTGGCTCCTGCAGCCCAGTTGATTCGTTCTTGAGCTTGGAAGCTCCCCTGCGGATACTTCGTTATTCGGCCATCCTGCAGGCACGGATGATGGGACGACACATCTACATGTTGAGGCCACACCAAGGGCGTAGGAGGAGCCCCCTCAAGAGGAGTCAGATTTAAACCCAGAGTCCTGTCAGCCTCTGCTTTGCTGCTGCTTCGGCTGCCATGAAACAGGGAGGGGGGGGCATGGTGTTTGGGAGGGGTTACTAATTGTGCTGGAGGAAGATTCTGGAGTTCTGCTGCCTGTCGGACTACGCATGCGTGGGTGTTTCCCGCCAGGACTAACGGCACCGACATTCCATCTTGGTGATGCCTTTCGAAGTTATCTCACACCTGACACTTGGGAGAATTATGATTGGACTGTAACTGGGATGCCAAGGGGAAGGGAATGGGTTATTCTATATATCAATCGCTTTCGCGCCTAAATAATCAGTCTTCGCTTCGCTACGCTTCTAATCATTTATAATTAGTAAAAGTACACTTGATTTCTACCTATGGAGTCTCGTGGTCTTCTTTCCTAATTACTCAATGAAGAGGTGCTGACAAGTCCACTGCTCTTCACCACAGCCTCCCTGGTAACTGCCTGGCCCCTTCCCTCTCTGCCTCCGGCACCCACCTCCTCCTTGGTCCAATCTGCCAAATGCAGAGCCACCCCTTGGCTTGAAAGTTTAATGACAGGTGTCTTGTTTCCGCTGTTCGGGGACTTCTGGTGACATCTTGTAAGGTTCGCTTACAGATCAAGACACACCAATTCCAATTACTGGCCCTGCTTATCCTCTCCGGGGCCGATTGAATTGCAATTTAGCGGATGGCCCTTCCCAAAGGCTGCTCGGACGAGCCGCCTTGCCATGGAGATGCTAAGAGGCGCCTCGCCGTGTCTCGCTGGAAACATGGAGCTCAGAGGCCCTGAACTGAGGGGTCCCACCTGCCACCCTTGAGGGACGGACGAAGATCCCCCCAACTCTATTATTCTTGTTCCGTCAGGATCTGAAAGTCCAGAGAGGTTGGATCTCAAGGACCCCCGTGAGCCAGAACATCCATCGAGAGAGCCCCACGAATGCCACAACAAGGATTGTGATGCGGAGCGGATAAAGCCTGCCCTTCGCACAACCCCTTTTGTCGAGCACACACACACACCCTGCAGGTGCCTCCAAATTGTGGGGTGCGCCGCCCTACCTGGCATCCTGAAGAATCCCAGGGCGATCCCAAGAAGCAGGAAGGTGCAAACCTCGGCAGCCTGTGACATGTTCGTGCCCACCAAGAGGCGGCTGGAGAGAGGAGACCGCCCGGGGCATCGTAGGTCTCCTCACCTGGAGATGCTGGTGAGGCATGTGGAGATACGTGAGCTGCCTCCGAGGGCAGGAAGGAAGGAGGAGTCTCTCTCGGCAGAGGCAGAATCTCTCCAAGGGCTGCAGATGGGTTTTCCGTAGCTCAGCCAGCTGGAAACAGAACTCCATCCAAGAAGGAGAGACGCAGGAGACGGAGAAAGGGAGCGGAAGAGGTCGAGAGCCAGTGAACAAAAATAGAATTTAAAAAAAACACCTCTCTAGCAAAATGCCAAAGGTAAGTAGAAAGAGCCACAGGGGTCTCAAATACATTTATCGCAGCAACGGTTCTCTATTTGGAAGGAACCCATTTCATTTCAGGATCCCCTGCGTTGGGTTGGAAGGAGGGTGTCCATCCCACCGGAGCAGCTGCTACCGATTAAAGAGAAGCAAACGGATCGTATTAAAGAAATATTGGAGTTATAAACAAATCCCAAACAATGGTGGGAAAGTTCCTGTATTCCCAGACGTGGCAGTGTTGGTCCAAATATTTGGCCTTCATGCTCTTGAACTTTTGGGAGATTTGAAATGGGCAAAAAAGGAATTTTGTTTTCACAGATGGAAGAACCGCTTTGGGTCCTAAGGATGAATTGCCAACGTATACAAATGGTTCTTTTTTAAAAAATTCATCTGCTGCCTTCTTGCCACAGGCGACTCTAACAATAAAACGGTTAATGACGGTGAACCAAGAAGATGAATAGGTTAAGTAGATAAAAATATTCCCTTATGAGAGAGATTTGATTATACTCAAGGAAGGAGCGCAGGATCGGAAGAGGTGGAGGGACCACCAGGCCCACAGGATTTAATGGACAACATCATTTGATTATAAAAATCTTCAGTCGTATCTGCATTTATGTAATTGATATTACAATGCATTTATGTGGGGTTTTTTTTGATTAAGAGACTATAATATACTGTAATTGATATGCAAGTTTTCTTTTTAAAAACTAAAACAAGAATATTTTATCCTATAACTAAACCCGTATTGAAGAGAATTGGAAGTAATTGTTTTCCTATATTATTTTGAGTGGGGGGATTTAAACTTTCCCTGTTGACGCCCCTCCCCCACTTTTTCCTTTGCAATTTTTTACTTGAATTGTTTACCTTAAAGCGAATTGCAATGCTTGTCACCTGCCCCTGGTTATAGGTGGGATCCTGAAAATCCCCCCCCCCCAAATGCCAATGGAAGATACAGAAGGAAGAAAGAAAGAGACAATCAGAAAAATGCTATAAACATTTTATTTTTTTGTAGAAAGTATTTCCAGAAAAACAGACAAGAAAATAATTTGGATCATTTATTTATACTTTTAATAAAAACCTTTACATAATCTTCATGCGTTAACGACTTTTCTGGCACCCCCTCCCCTCAAGACACGCAGTCAGCACACATGCACACGCCCCCCCTCCCTCCCAGCTGCAGCCCCCGCCGTGCGTCTCCCTGCAAGACCCCGGCCGAGATTGCGCAAAGGGTTAAGCCGGCCCCCTGGGCGCCTGGTGAAGGTACAGAGTGGACGGGGGGCTTCTGACTGCCTCAAGAGGGAGAGACCACCTTGCTGGGGGGGAGGGTCTCCCAAGGGGGCCTCTCCAGCCAAAGCAAGGGCCCCGGACCCCGGCTTCCCTGCTTGGGCCAGCCGATGGGTAGGGGGCAACCATGAAAAGGTGCCGCTGCCTTCATGGCCACCGAGCCCCCTCCCTCCAGGGCCGTCCCGCTCCCTGACCAAGTCTCCAGGCGGAGCCCAGCCGAATCAGGCGCTATTTACACACAATGATTCCTAGCAGCCCCTCCCCCCCTCGAGCGAGCCCTTTTCTTCGGCCAAACGCCCGGCCAGAGGGGAGGGGTCACCACTGCGGGGGTTCTGCGGCAGCAGACTTTATTGAGACCACAAAGCGGCTGGGAGGGGGTGGGGGGCTCATGGGGGTCCCACCGCAGAGCCGGGCCTTTAGCTTCCTGCGCCCCTCCCTCCCTTGCAAGCTAGATGGCGGTAGCTATGCTCCCCCCCCCCAAAAAAAGCAGGAAGGCAGGCTGCGTCCTGTACCCCCCGCTGGGTCCAAAGGGGACCCCCCACTCGCAGGCAGGGCGGCTTCGTCACTGGGCCACCACCATCAGTTCCCGCAGGTAGGACTGGGTCAGCCCGCGGAGCTCCTCCAGCGCGTAGTCCTCTGGCATGGGCAGCCGGCTGATGTGGGGGGCCAGTAGGCGCAGGGGGACCCTCTGCACGTCGGGGGTGGCGCCGGAGGCCGGGTCCGGAGGGTGCTGCAGGCTCAGGACCACACGGAGGATGTCTGCGTTGCGCTTGGCCATCTCTGGGGGGGAGAGAAAGGACGGGGCAGCCGGTCAGAGACAGGGAAGGCCTCGGGGATTTCTACTCCCCGCCTGCTGACGGGTCACAGGCAGGAGGCTCTGCGGAAGAGCCGGGGGCTCAGACCCCGGGAGTCTGGCTCATTGCCCAGGAGGAGAGGGAAGGGGGGGGGGGAGAGCAGGAAGGACCTAGAGGCCAAGAGGAGGGAGGGCAGCCAGAAGGGAGGGAGGGCTCTGCCTGTCTGCCCATCATCCATCCATCCATCCATCCATCCATCCTCTGTCTGGTCTATATCTACATGTGACCCCTCCCTCTCACACCTGTCTATCACCTATTTGTTATTTATTTTCTCTCTGTCCATCCATCCACAATATTTAGTCACCCTTCTTTCAACCCGTGGTGGGCAGATCCCCACCCTAAATTAAAAGACAGACACAATTATATGAAAGCTATAAAACTCCATCGGTTCAAACATTAAAAAAAAACCAAATCAGCCCCAAGTGAATTCTAGTGCGAGATTATCTGGTCTAGCATAAACATTCCCCCCCCCCAAAGGCTTCTCTGTGCTAAGTGTTCCTTACTCAGGGGGGAGCTTGGGGGGGGGCCCTCCGGAGGCTGCAGGAGGCCAAGTGCACAAGGAGGATCCCCATTTGGTTGGTTGGGGGGGAAGCCCCATGTTTGTTTTCATTTTATAGATTGGGGGAGGGGGGGTTAGTGGTAAAATGGGGGCCTTTTAGGGAGCAAATCGGCTGCCGTGTGCTCCCCTCCTCCAATAATAAAGGGCGGCCTCCTCGGGAGAGAGGAGCTGCGGGGACCCCTGTCCATCAAGCAGCTTCTCTCTCGAGTGGGGAAAAGGTGCCCCTTCAGCCGCATTCTAAGCCCCCCCCCCTTCCCACAGAAGGTCCTCACCTGGGGCTGGGTTCTGCCTGGTGGCTTCACACGGGAACCCCGTGTCCCATGGCAGCAGCACTGCCCCCCACTGCCCCCACCCCCAGGCGGCCTTACCCGACTGAGCCAGCCTGTCCTTGGCACTGTGACACTGGACCAGCTCTATCCTGCCGCAGAGGGAGATCACTTTGGAGTGGATCTCCTCCAGCTCGTAGCCGGTGCAGTCCAGCTGGAAACAAGCCAGGGGAGGGGAGTCAGCAGCCATCGGACGCTCCGTGTGTGTGTCAAGAGCCCCACCTGGAGGGGGGGTGGGGGGCAACGTCTTTACCTGCTGAATCCTGCTGACCATCTCGATGACTTGGAGATAGTCCAAGAAAACCAGCCCAGCCGTGTCCCAGCCCTGAATGAGGCTGCAGCGCTCGGGGCTGGCCAGGTCTTCCAAGAGGCCCTTCAGGTAGGTGTAATTCTCGTTAATGATGGCGTCTGCGGGGAAGGGGAGAGAGAAGGGAAGAATGGGCAGGGGTCTGCCTGCCTGCCTGCCTCTCCCGTTAATAGTGGGGGCTTCGGCCCCACGGAGAGCAACTGGCGGAGAGGAGTGCTTACCAGAAGCCAAGTGCCTGACCACCAGCTGGTGGCACTGGTTCCAGTGGCCGGCCTTGAAGAGGTAGAGGGCCTCGCGGGTCTTGTCCCCCTCCCTCCGGGCCCACAGGGCCTTCGCCTCGTAGATCCACTCCGGGGGCACAAACAGCTTCTGCGTCAGGAAGGCCTCCTTCTCCCCGGACTCGGGCAGCTCCAGCAGCTTGCAGTGGCGGTTCAGTAGTTCCCGCACGGCTCTTTCCCGCGTTCTGGGGAGGGAACGGAAGGGCTGCCGGTCAAGGATGGTCGAGCGTTGGAGAGCCGTCCACCAAGGGCAGCCGTCTCCAGGAGGGCAGCTCGGGGTTGGAATGAGGGGGTAGTTTCATGGCAGATGTTTCATGACCCCAAACTAGGTGGTTACCCCTGGCCGTTCCTTGACTGGGGGTCCTGGTTTACTTGGCTGCTGCTCTGATGTCCGTCTTCCTAGACCAAACACGCTAGGAGCCATCAGCAGGCACAGAGAGAGAAACAACCTCTACCCACTAGACAAGAGAGACCCCCAACCATCCCAAAAGGGAACAAAGAGAGACCCCACCAGCCATCGGCCCCCTGGTGAGCAGAGATGAACCCCAAGGGTCACTTTGGACCAACCACCCAGTAAACGATACCCCAATCAAAGAAGTGACCCACAACTCAACGGTAAACAGCCCAAACACTAGCGCAGTGTTTCTCAACCTTGTCCACTTGAAGATGTCCGGACTTCAATTCCCAGAATTCCCCAGCCAGCATTCGCTGGCTGGGGAATTCTGGGAGTTGAAGTCCGGACATCTTCAAGTGGCCAAGGTTGAGAAACACTGCACTAGAATATAAACCTCACTCCGTCCTGGCACTGATGAGGTTACCTAGGTTGGTGAAAGGAAGGGTCAGCAAAGCAACAACCGACAGCTCAGCACTTTCTCACCGTCTCAAAGAGAGTTTCTGGTGCAGAATATTTATCATTTCAACGGTTCTGACCTCAAAGCAGAATTAAAATAGTGTGGAGCTGTCTCCCCCTTTCAACCACAGATGGTCCTCAGCTTATTATCATTCATTTAAAGACAGATGGTCCAGCAGCATTGAAAAAAATTGACATGACCGTGTCTCTCTCTCTCACGACCGTTGCAGCATCCCCATGGTCATGAGGTCAAAATTCAGAGGCTTGGCAACTGGTCCATAAATATTTGCATTTATGACAGAGCCGAGGTGGCGCAGTGGTTAAATGCAGCACTGCAGGCTACTTCAGCTGACTGCAGTTCGGCGGTTCAAATCTCACCGGCTCAGGGTTGACTCAGCCTTCCATCCTTCCGAGGTGGGTAAAATGAGGACCCGGATTGTTGTTGGGGGCGATATGCTGACTCTGTAAACTGCTTAGAGAGGGCTGAAAGCCCTATGAAGTGGCATATAAGTCTAACTGCTATTGCTATGATGGTCGCAGTGTTCCGGGTTCACAGGAGCCCCTTTTGCGACCTTCAAAGCAAAGCCACGGGGGGGGGGGGGAGGCCATGTTCACTTCACAAGCGTGGAACTAACTTAGCAACTCTTGCAGGGAAAATGAGCCCAAGCTCACAATTCTTTCTTAGCAACAGGAATTCTGGGCTCAAGTGCGGTCGCAACTCAAGGACTGCCTGTTGTCTAGGAAAGCCCCTCCCAGACCGAGAAACCAGAGCGGAAGCAGATTCGGAGCGGCCGATCACTCACTGAGCATTGGGGGTGTGGAGCAGGACGAAGACGGCCCACTCCCACAGCCCCTCCCTCTCCAGCTGGGCGGCGTAGCTGGCGTTCAGCACCCCCTGGCACTGCTCCGACAGGTGGGTGTAATTCAGGGCGCGGAGGGCCTCCCACAGGTGCCAGCTGAGACGGTGGTCCAGGGGGTCTGCGGTGACGCTGCGGGGGTCCAGCAGCTGATGCAAGTCGTAGCACCTGCAAAGGAAGCCTGAGTCAACCCCCGCATGCCCAGCACCACCTGGTCTTCCCAGGGGGAGCGGCCAGAAGGGAGCACACGCCTGGCCCTGGTGCCCTCTGAGCTGCCCCGTTTGCCTGCAGACGTCTCAGGACCAATCTAGGCAACACCCTCAGCGATAAGGAGGGCTTGGCTAGCACTGATGCTGTCACCTACTTTGGCCCATGGGACGTCTGCAAGAAAAGCCCCCAGCTCCACAGAGGGCCCCAGGGGGACCCCAAAGACCGGAAGACCGGCTGTTTGTGGAGAATGGAAGCCTGCAAAGAGCAGAGCTCCACTGGGCCCTTGAGCTGAGGAGCCGGGTGGGAATTAAGGAGAGCTGGATTTGGGAGGAGGGGGGAGCGCTTAAAGCGCCAGATTAGAAACGGTGGGTTTTATTCTTGTCTTAGGGCAGGGCAACCACGGCCCCTTTACGATGGGTGGACTTCGACTCCCAGAATTCCTGAGCCACCACAGCAGGGACTAGTCAAAAAGACAAATATAATTTATTTTAGGATTCAAATAGGACCACAGGAAACCAAGGAAGGAGGGGAGGGGGAAATAAGGAGACCCACACATTGCTTTCTCTGCCCCATTTCCAGCAAAACCCCATCTGGGGAGGTGGGAATTCTGGGAGCCCCAGCCCCAGGCCTCTGGGGGAGGGTGGGCTGGGCTAAACCTCCAGGATTCCTGGCCGTCCACCCGGGGGAAAAGGCAAAAGGAGGTACCTGTCACTATACAACTTCAGCAGGTGGAAACACACGTCTCGCAGCGGCCGTTGTGCGTTGTCGTTCTCCGCCACGCAGCCGGAGTCTTCTAGGTAGGGAGGCAGTGGGGGGCAGGCGTACCTCTCTCCATCTGGGGAGGCCTGGGAACAGAGAGCCCAGTGGGGACAGGCGTCTTCGCAGGCAGAGACACTCCTGATTCTCCCGGGGGGGGGGGGGGTGTTCAATCAAGCACCCCCGCTCACACGCACCAGAGCTGCAGCCAGGCCTTCTCCAGCTATAGGGAAGCCTCGGCCTCCTTTGCCCCACGTCCTGTTGAGGGAACCCTCTACTCTGGCCAACAGACTTTCCCCCATCAGGAGGACCCACATTTCTGGGTCAGAGTTTAATGAAAACACAAGTGCCTCCCCCTCCCTCTGCGGTGTGTGTGTGTGTGTGTGTGTGTGTGTGTGTGTGTGTATAAATTTGTCTACCTGTCTCTCTCCTCCCCGCTCTATAAAATGTCTCTCCACTCCACCTCTCCTTTCTCTCTACCTCTTTCTCCCTCCTGTTTGAGGAGGGGGTTGAACTAGAAGACTCTCTGGACTCTGTTATACTATTATCTTTCTCTCCCCCCGCACGCACACTTTTCTCTCTCATTTCTATTCCCACCCCCTCCCTCTATCATCTCTTTACTTGTTTCTAACTCTCTCTCTCTCTCTCTCTCTCTCTCATCTATCTATCTATCTATCTATCTATCTATCTGCTATTGCTATCTATCTATCTATCTATCTATCTATCTATCTATCTATCTATCTATCTAATCTATCTCTATATCTATCTATCTATCTCTATATCTATCTATCTATCTCTATCTATCTATCTATCTCTATCTATCTATCTATCTATCTCTATATCTATCTATCTATCTATCTATATCTATCTATCTCTATATCTATCTATCTATCTATCTATCTATCTATCTATCTCTATCTATCTCTATATCTATCTATCTATCTATCTATCTATCTATCTATATCTATCTATCTCTATATCTATCTATCTATCTATCTATCTCTATATCTATCTATCTATCTCTATCTATCTATCTATCTATCTATCTCTATATCTATCTATCTCTATATCTCTATATCTATCTATCTCTATCTATCTATATCTATCTATCTATCTATCTATATCTATCTATCTATCTCTATATCTATCTATCTATCTCTATCTATCTATCTATCTATCTATCTATCTATATCTATCTATCTCTATATCTATCTATCTATCTATCTATCTATCTATCTATCTATCTATCTATCTATCTATCTATCATCTGGCTATATCTATATATCTATATATCTATATATCTATATATCTATATATCTATATAGATAGGTAGGTAGGTAGGTAGGTAGATAGATGATAGATAGATAGATATACCACACTTTAAAACCTCCCTGAGGGACCCTGGATGTTGCACAATGAAAGAGATCACGGAATCTTGGAGGGATTCAAGCAGAGGGAGGAACAGGGCGTGGCAAGTGGGGCTGGGGGGGGGATGTACCCCACTCCCAGTGGCTGGGGATGATGGGGATGCCCTTTTGGAGGCCGAAGCTCTCCCAAACGACCCTCCTGGGCCGGAGGAAGGCCGTGACCGCCCCCTTCCCAAGGCAGACTCCCAATTCGGGCAGGGCTCTGTCCTCCTGGGCCTCCCCAGCGGCTGCCTACCTGGAAGGCGGCTTCGTACATGCTGAGGGCCTTGGACAGGGGGGCCGTGGAAGGCAGCAGGTACCAGAGGTGGACCCCGAGCGAGCGCTTCCAGTCCAGTTGGGAGCAGACGTTGATGGTTCTCTTCTCGGATAACTGCCACACCTGGAGCAGGGAGACCAAGGGCTGAAAAAGGGACGACGGCCACAGCAGCAGCCACAGCAGCAGCCGCCAGCAGCCGGGGAGGGAAGGAAGCAGGCGCCCAGCCACTCACCGGTTTGCCAGCCAGGAGGCAGAAAATGCGCAGCCGCTCGTCCTGGATGAAGCCGTCCGCTTGGAGCTGGTGCCAGTCGGCCAACTGCAGGGCCAGCAGCTCCCGGACCTCCTGGCTCCCCACCAGCTGGGAGAGGAGCAGAGAGAGGCGGAGGTCCCCTGCAACGGAAGAGCCCTCATCGGCATCCACGGCAGCCCAGGAGGCGGCACTTCCAAGGGGCTCAGGGGAGCCGAGATGGCCACCCCCACAGGTCCTGCCAGGCGGAGCCCAGGAAAGAGGGGCGGGGAGCCTGGCATGTGGGAAGGCTGGCTTACCTTTATCTGGACATCCCAAAGAGGCTTTCTGTCTAAAAGGCAACTGGGCTCTTCTTGTTTTTTCCCCCCTTGAGAACCTTTCGCTTCCCATCCAAGAAGCTTCTTCGGTTCCGGAGAAGTTCTCAAGCTTCTTGGATGGGAAGCAAAACGGTTTTCAAAGGAAAAACACCAAGACGAAAAGCCCCTTTGGGAGAACCAGAATCCCCAGAGACCCTGGGCCTGGCTGCTGAATGCAATCCCCCACCAGGCACCATCTCACCCCAAGGCCACCCGGGCCAGCAGGAGGGGCCTCATGCAGAGCCCATCAGCCACAGGGGCCTTGGAGCCTGGGCCGGCCCTCCTTTGGAGGGGGCTGGGGGATCAGGAAGGAGACCTCCACCTCCACCCGTAGTATTCTGGGTTTTAATTTAATCTCCATTTATTTTAATGCTTATCGCACAGCCTGCCAGATGTTCAGACTGGATTTGGCATTTTGTCTGCCCATCGAGTCCTTCCCAAGGATCCCGAGATCCGTAGGCAGATGTGGGGGGGGGGGGTTGATGGTGTTGGAAGCCTCATCCCAGAACGGCAGCTGCTCCAAGTAAAGCTGCCTTCTGCCATTGACGGGCGTTTGATCGTTCCGCGCGTGGATTTTACGAAGTTGCAAGTTAGGAGATTTATATGCCACTCTGTCAAGCAGGTTGGCGCGTTACAAAACGCTGAGCCGGTTGACATCTTGGCCTACAGCAACAGCACTTAAGACTGAAGTTAGCAGGACGGGGCGGGGGGCTCCCAGGGAGGAGGTGGGGTGTTCCCTATCCCATCAGCCACTTCCAAAGTGCTGCCCCTCCCCTCCCCAAAGTTGAGGCTTATCTGGGCGGCATTAAAAATGCCGTGAGGTGGGGGGGCTTCCTGGGTCCTGCTGGGAGCCCTTTGCTGGCTGCATATCCCCCCTCCTCCCCCCCCCCAGTCAAAGCCAAAGCGGGTGGGGGGGTCTTACCAGACTGCTGAGCCAGGCGGCAGGCGTTGCCGATCTGCTTCCCGGTGAGGTAGCTGAAGACGGCCTCGGCGGGGCTGTCGTTCTGCCGGAGGGAGACCTCCTCCTGGATCCGCTCGTCCGCCGTCCGGGAGAGCCAGTGGGAGAAGGCCCTCCGGCGCTCCAGCAGCAGCCCGTACTCTCTGGGCTCCTCCAGGCGCCCCTCCAGCTCCTTCAGGCGGCCCCAGAGCGCCTCGCACAAGCGCCAGACCAGGCCCCAGGACCTCACCACCCCTGCGGAGAGAGCGGCCGCCAGTCAGACGGGCACCCCTGGGGACCCCGGCCAGGCGCTCCCTTCCCTCAGGGAGGTTTTGCAGGCAGTCCTCGACCTACAACCCTCCATCCAGTGACCTTTTGAAGACCGCCGTTTCCAGCCCTGGATGCCTGGGTGACCTTCAGCCGCAGCTCAGAGGGAGCCTTGCCAGGCCCATCAAAGGAGGCAGATCAGACCATGCCATCCAATGCCCCATGACGATTGTGCTCTGGGCTTAAAAAACATTCCAGCCTCTTTCGCCTGGGCCAGAGGGATCTCCATCACGGCCCCCTTCCTCCCATTCCACAGCAGGGGTTCCCAAACCCTAGTCTGGTACTGGCCCATTGGGAACCAGGTCGTGAGACTGGCGGGTGAAGTGCCATTTAATACAATACAATAGCAGAGTTGGAAGGGACCCTAGAGGTCTCCTAGTCCAACCCCCTGCCTAGGCAGGAAACCCTACACCACTTCAGACAAAGGGTTATCCAACATCTTCTTCAAATCTTCCAGTGTTGGGGCATTCACAACCTCTGGAGGCAACTTCTGTTCCACTGATTCATTGTTCTCACTGTCAGGAAAGTTCTCCTGATTTGCACAAGTGCTGGGCGTGTGCACACAGCCCCCCCTCCCCCCCTTCCGTTCAACAGAGCCAGAAAGACTGGGGGGGCGGCCCTTCTACAGGACCTGGAAGATGACCTGTTGACCTTCTGTGGGAAAGAGCAGGGGGCTTCCCCGTGTGCTGCCCCTTGGCCGATGGCCCTTGTTTCTAGGGTCAAAGCCAGGACGGAGGCCCCGCGTCCACCTTGGCTTCGCTGCCTTCCCACTCACCCCCGCAGCTCCCGGGAGGGGAAGATCCTGGCCGCCGGTGCCATCCCAGAGCCCCCCCCCCCGCCCCTCTGCCAGCCCCTCACCTCCTCCTCCTTCTTCTTCTTCTGCGCCTTCCGAGGCCTCCGAGGCCCAGGCGGCATATTCATGGATGGCTGCCACGCCCGGGTTGGGGGCCAGGAAGGGGCAGGGGTCATCCAGGTGGACGGTGCTGTGCTTCAGCTTGATCTCCAATGGCGGGAGGTAGAAGCGGTCGGTCGCCTTCCCCTCCACGGTCAGCTTCTCCAGGTGGACCTTGAAGGGGGACTCGGAGACCCTGGGAAAGGGACGGGGAAGACAGGGGGTGGGGGGATCAACGGCTGGCTCCCCACGTTCTTCCCTTGCTGCAGCAGAGAATATAGGGGGCTGATGGACAAACTCTCCCCTGTGCAGAGAGGCAGACGCTCAGCGAAGCTGCTTGGAACTACCCACCACTGGGAGTTCTCTCTCTCTCTCTCTCACACTCGCACCATTCTTAATCTGCTTCCCCAGGGGAGTAAAAACCCGGCCCTTGAGAAGAGCGTGGGGGCACCAGCACAGGTCACTCCAGCCCCCTCCCCAAAACACCGGGCATCAGGCAGGGGCCTGTGAGGGTCGGAGGCTTCTCTGTGGGTTTGTTCGGCTCCTGCGAGTGGAATGAAGCCCCCAGCAAGGGCCTCAGTCCGACCGGCTGGCCTTGGGGGTGGGGTCTCCCTCAGGACCCTCCCCTGGCAGAGCCTTCCACTCCTCTGCAGAGCTGCTCTACTACAGGCAGTCCTCGACCTATGACCACAACTCAGCCCAACGTGTCAGTTGCCAAGTGAGGCAGCCGTCATGTGAGTTTTGTCCCATTTCATGACCTTTCCTTCATAGTTGTTAAGTGAATCATGGCTGTTGTTAAATAAATCCAGCTCCCCCATTGACTTTGCTGGTCACCAAAGGGGATCAGCTGAGCCCATAAATAGGAGCCAGTTGCCTCTGAATTTGGGAGGCTGCTAAGTGTGAAAAATGGTCATAGGTCACTTTTTTCACTTGCCTTTTTTGGCACCGTCACTAAACGAATCGTTGTTAAGTGGAGGACTGCGTGGAGAGAGCTGCAAGGGCCCCTTTTGCACCCCCCCTCTGGGCAGAGCCTGGGGGAAAGGAGGGGGGGGCTTCTCTTTCCCAGGAGCCCCTCAATTGCCCCCAAAGGCCCAGCAGAGGCGAAGCTGGCTGGGGAATTCTGGGAGTTGAAGTCCGCCAGGCGTAAAGTTCCCAGCGGTCGGAGACCCCTGCAGCAGGGAATGGAACGGCCCAAATACCCCCCTCAGAGCCACCCAGATGGAGGAGAGCCCAGAGGGTCCCTGCTGGCTCTTCTGGGCAGGGGGGAGGCCCTTTCCCACAGGACCCACCCTCAGGATCACAGAGCAATGACGTACTGCTTTGGTGCCACGGGGGCCGGCAAGAACCCGTACTCCGTGGCCTCCCCGTGGTCCTCCGGCTCGCCCAGAGGGCTCAAGCGGTCCCCGCTGTGGGCCAGGACCCAGTTGGGCCCCCAGCCCACGCGGAAGGAGCGTCCCACGAAGAGGGCCATGTCCTTCAGCAGCCGCCCCTTCCCGTAGGCGACCGACTTCTTCAGGGCCACCAGGCCCGGCTGCCTGCGGACCCCCACGGTTCTCAGGGGCGCTTCGGGAGCCGAGCGCGGCAGGACGAAGGCGGAGGCCAGGGGGGAAAGAGCAGCCCAAGGCGGGGCGGCCAAAGCCCCGCCCAGGGAGGAAGTCCTCGGGCTGCGGCGGTCCTGGAGGGAGGCGCTGGAGAGCAGGAAAGAGCCGGTGGAGAGTCTGGACTGCAGCAGCCTGGAACCTGCAAGCGGGGAGGAGGAGGAGAGCCGGCATTTAGGAAGCCGAAAGGAGCAGAAGCGGATCCTGGCAGCCGCTTCTCCCGAACGGACCCCAGGGAACCAAGGAGGCCCCTCCAGCTGAGCAGAGTCGCTTCTTTATTGCTGCTCGCCTGTTTACAAGAATCTCGCCAGACAGACCGACCGCATTCCCTTGGGGTGGGGGGATTCTGCGGGTGGTCAGTCCCGCTGTTCAAGGCCTCTAGCCAGGCGCTTCACACCTCCCAGCCCTCTAACTGGGGGTCCCACCACAAGGTCCACCTCCCCATTCCCCCCCCCCCGAGGCAGACTCACAGAGGCACCCCTATAAAGTGCCCTCATCTAGGTTATGTATGGCTCCTGATGGGAAGGGCTGGTGCCCAGGGGCACCTCCTGGCACCCTGCTGAATCCCACAGCGCTGGGCACGGATTGGGAGGCCCAACAGTGGTAGCTCTGGGAGGGGAGCTGCCCGGCCTCCGCCTGGTTCCCAGCTTGCAACCGACAAGGTGCTTGTTCAAGCCCCCCTCTGGGATTTTCTCTGGACAGGTAAGCAGCGCATCCTGCTTCTCCTACGGTCCCTTGGAGGGAAATCCTGCTGGCTCAGGATTGGACTGTGGGCTCCGGGGCGCTCGGAGCGTGGGGCTTTGCTGGCCGTACCTGGGGGGCGGCCTTTCCACCCTCGAGAGGAGGAGATGGGGAGCCTCGGAGAGCAGATCTCTTGCGAAGGGTCCATTTCTGCAGCTGGCTGGCCAAACTGGGGATCCGCCATCCAGTCCAGCTCCTCCTCGTCTGCCAGCAAAGAAGCCTTCATGATCTGCAAAGGAGACGCAGGAGGGACATCCTGAGAGCCGGGAGGGGCCTCGGAGGACTTCTAGCCCAACCCTTTATCCCATCCTGCTTTGAACCCCGTGGGTTCCTCTTCCTCATTGTCAGTCTTGAACGGAGGGCTGGCTTAACTTAGAAGGCCGGATCAGGTGTGGGTATTTTAAATAAAGCATTCCAACTTTTCCTGGATAAAAGCCAAAGCGAGAAGGGAGACGAACCCCCTTCCTGGGTGGAGGAAGCCCACTTCAAAAGGGGCTTTCGGCAGGAACCCACAGCCGTTGGGAGGTAGAGTTTGGGGCACCTGGCGGAGGACTCACCTGCAGCGTGTGAGGGTTGATGTCCAGGGAGGACGCAATATGGGTCGAGGCCGGTACCGGCTCCTGTTCCTCCGCCAGGTTCTCTTCCGCCATGGACTCCGGGAGCAGCTCTTGGGTGATGTCTGCCATGTCGCTGTCGAATTCGACTCCCTTCCCCAGGTGGTCGGCCTCGGGGCTCTGCCGGAGCCAGGGGAGAAGCAATAGCAATAGCAGTTAGACTTATATACCGCTTCATAGGGCTTTCAGCCCTCTCTAAGCGGTTTACAGAGTCAGCATATCGCCCCCAACAACAATCCGGGTCCTCATTTTACCCACCTCGGAAGGATGGAAGGCTGAGTCAACCCTGAGCTGGTGAGATTTGAACTGCAGAACTGCAGGACTGCAGTCAGTTGAAGTGGCCTGCAGTGCTGCATTTAATCACTGCGCCACCTCGCAGGTGACCTGCGTTATCGCTCCTCCTTTGAACATCCATGAAATTGGGATTTGGACGCCCCCTCTCCAAAGAAAATGCGTTATGGATGTGCGTATTCTGAGCCGTGGGGGAGCAGTGGGTAGATGGTCTCAAAACATCTTGGCCAGCTCCAGTTGGCTGGAATCGGACTGACCACAGGGGGGGGGGAATGGGAGGCCTGGAGGCAAACCCACACTTTTATTTTTGTATCTAGCGAGCGTGGGAAATTTCAGAGCCGGCTGGAGTTGCCTGCAACCAACGTCCCTAGTAAAAAGAACCCTTTGCTTTAACCCAGTGGTTCCCACAGGGGGGCAATTAGTTTTTTTTTTAAATTAAAGAGTAGATTTAATTAGATTTTAATAGATTTTATAAATGTTTCCCCTTCCACCCCAACTCCGCACCCCCTCCAACCCTCCCCCCCACCAACCTCCCAGAGCAAAATACAGGGTATAAACATTTAACAATCATACACTAACATAAACTAAGTAACTTTAGCATCGTACCTTCACTTATACTTTAACTCCCCTTTTATTAAGCTAACTTTAGGTAAGTTGTAACATTCCTTGCAACTTGATTTTCAATGGGGACCATTTGAACTTTGTTTAAACCAGGTTAATGGCCCTTTTAGGCTCCCTCCGTGTGAGCAGAGTTCACTTTTTGAGTAAAAAATTATATGTCACGGGTGTGTTTGTGTGTGTGTCAATCAGGATTCTAAAGATGCTTAGGTGGGGCATGGCCACAAAAAGGTGGGAAAATCCTTTGCTTTAACCAAACTGGAGGGTTTTTCCTTCCTAAGGCAGGGGTTCCCAAACTTGGCAACTTTAAGACTTGTTGGACTTCAACTCCCAGAATTCTCCAGCCAGCAGAGCTGGCTGGAGAATTCTGGGAGTTGAAGTCCACAAGTCTTAAAGTTGCCAAGTTTGGGAAACACTGTCCTAAGGGATCAGATTGGGGCAGCTTTTTTTTAAAATAGTTTATTTGTACATTTTCGCTTAACACACACGAGTGCTTTGTGAACAGTGCGCTGTCTGGGTCAATGGCTTACATGATGTTTTCCCAGCTCCTAATTTCTACTCCTATTATCTATGGGGTTTCATTGGACGGGGGCAGGTCCGAGAGTCACCTTTCACTTCATCTGAATTTCAGGATCTTCTTCAGGTGAGCAGAGTGTGTGGAAAAGGGGAGGCAGGTATCCTAAGGGTGTGTGTGCTGCACCTTCTGCAGAAGAGGCTGGGGGTGCCAGACCATTTCCCAGTCTTGCCCCCCCACCCTGCAGCAACCGCAACAAAGGCCCTTTGGGGTGCAAAGGGGGGGAAGTGACAGGATCACCCCCAGAGAACCCCATTTCCAACCTGCCTGCGTTGGCATACTTTGCTTCATAGCAATTATAGCAGTTAGACTTCTATACCGCTTCCTAGGGCTTTCAGCCCTCTCTAAGCGGTTTACAGAGTCAGCATATTTGCCCCCAACAACAATCCGGGTCCTCATTTCACCCACCTCGGAAGGATGGAAGGCTGAGTCAACCCTGAGCCGGTGAGATTAGAACCGCCGAACTGCAGAACTGCAGTCAGCTGAAGTAGCCTGCAGTGCTGCATTTAACCACTGCACCAGGCTCGTGCAGGAGCCAAATTTCAACTGGGAATTTTAAGAGGACGGTTATTATTTCCCCCCCCTACCTTGGAAGGAGGCGCCAACTTCCCTGCCGCAGCCATTTGCTGAGCGATCAGCTGGCCCGGCAAGGGCACCTGAGCCGTTTTTAACTTCTTGGCCTCCACTTTGGCCAGGTTGTCCTCGTCTTCCTCATCGGAGTCTTGCAGGCCGTACTTGGAGAAGTGGGCCACCTGGACGGAGGGGGAAAAAGGTGTGTGTTTTACTAATCAGAAGATCAAGAGCGGGTTATTCTCGTGTGAAAACAAAGTCCTGCCCATCAATTCCTGTTGTCGCCCTCTAAAGAGTGAATAACAGCAAATGTGTTGTTATTAGCACTTTCATTACCATTACAATAGCACTGATGGTGTTACCTAGTTGGGTCTTGAAACGTCTGCAAAAGAAACCACCAAGGGCAGAGAGCCCCAAGGACCCCACAGTCCTCTTCCCTCCATCTATTCACACACACACACCCCACTTCAAGCGCCCCAAAATACACGTTTTCCCATGTGACCGAAGCTCTTCTTCCACCTGTTCCTTATGATTTCGAAAAAGAAGGGGGACTCCTGGTTTTATCCGTCAGAAGAGATGGTTACCTTGAATACCCACGAACCAGTTTCGGGGCGGTACTCCTTAAACTGGGCGCCCTGCTTCCGAGAGACGGCTTCCAGCCGGCCTTCGTAGTTCATTTCTGTCAGCCGTTCTGGGCTCTTGATCAAGCAACGCGAGGTTTTGTCCGTGGGCCAAACTCCGTCCAAGGTGACTTCGGCTCGCCTGCTCAAAAGAGGAAGTTGGGAGGCCTGAAATGATGACATCTAAGAAGGGTGTGTGTGTGTGTGTGTGTGTGTGTGTGTGTGTGTACACGCAGCAGTGAGGCCTCTGCCACCGAACAGGACATAAGAGTGGGGTAAAATAGCCTTTCCCAGCTGGTGTCAAGACAAAGAGGAGAATGAGAGGGATCCTTGGGCCCCATCTTAGCATCTCCAGCGGGGTTAGTGGATCAAGGGAAGACCTCCATCCACCTCCTCCATTGTGTAGCTAATCTTCACATTTTGACAACGGACCCAAAATTTATGTTGCTAAGCATAAGTGAGCTTTGCCCCACTGTACGACCTTTCTTGCTACAGTTGTTAAGCGAAGCGCTGTTGAGTGAGTAAGACGGTTGTTGAAAGTGAGTCCGGCTTCCCCACTGACTCTGCTTGGCGGAAGGTCGCAAAAGGGAATTGCACGACCCCAGGACACTGCAACCGTCATAAATACGAGTCACGTTTGAATTCTGATCATGGGACCATGGGGATACTGCAATGGTCATAAGTGCCTTTGGTTAAAGAGTCATTGATTACTTTTTCCAATGCTGTCGTAACTTTGAAAGGTCACTAAATGAACCATTGTAAGTTGAGGCTTCCTTCATTCACTATCTGTTCATTTTAACATTACATCATTTTCGTGTTTTATATTGTCGTTTTTATCTTGCCGTGAGCCGCCTAGAGCCGCCTGCCGGTGAGACGGGCGGCATGTAAATGTGACGAAGTGGGTATTTGAAGAGCCCCCCCCCTCTCCCGTGGCATCACCTGTTCAAGCCCTCCCCGATGGGGGGCTTCAATTCATCATCCGGGTAGACGATGACCTCTTTCCTGCGGACGTGCACGATCTCATCCAGGTTCAGGTTGGTCAGATTGACCTCGCCCTCGAAGTAGATGGAGCCGTAGCCTGAGGAGAACGGAGGCCCCCGCGGTTAATCGGCCACCCTGGGCCGCCTAATGGAGTCGCTCAACGGGCACCAAGGGCAGGAGGGAGGAGAGGAGGCAGAGATGGCGGGCGGAGTGAAACGGGCCATCGGTTTGGAATTGCTGTGTCGCCACAAGAGATCCAAAAGCCCAGCCCTCCCTCCGCCCGTGAAGCCCACTGACCCTTCTCGAGCGCCAACTTGTGCTACCAGTTGACGGGATTTGTGCGTAAGGGCTTGAATAAAAGTAAAGGAGATTTATTCACCCTTACAGATGATTCTCCGCCTGGCACGTAAATGGGGACACCCCTGGCTACTCGGGCACCGAAAAGGGCCTGCCCGGGAAAACAACTTGAGGGCTTGTGGATTTCTTAAGGGTGCCATTTTTGACTCGAATGATTCTAGGGATCATTTTATTCCGGAAAGGAATAGAGAGTTTATGAAAAACTTGCCTCAACCTTGAAATGCAAACGGTCTACTGTTCAATACAGGTAGTCCTCAACCTACAACCCTCAATGGAGCCTAAAGTTTATGTCGCTGCTGTGAAGTGAATGTTGCCCCATTTTACAAACTTTCTTGCCACAGTTGTTAAGGGAACCTGGCTTCCCCACTGACTTTGCTTGTCAGAAAGTTTAAAAAGGGGATCCTGTGACCGAGGGACACTGCGACCGTCATAAATATGAATCAATGTCAAGTGTCTGAATTTTGATCACATGACCAGGGGGTGCTGCAATGGACCTAAGTGTGAAAAACGGCCATTGTCATTTTTCAGTGCTTTTCCGTAACTTCAAACGGTCACTAAGGAAACGGTTGTAAGTCAAGGACTGCCTATCCTTCAGGAGTCAGTAAGGCGGAAGGCATCTCGGCCAGAGGAGCAGATAGCAATAGCAATAGCAGTTAGACTTATATACCGCTTCATAGGGCCTTCAGCCCTCTCTAAGCGGTTTACAGAGTCAGCATGTTGCCCCCAACAACAATCCGGGTCCTCATTTTACCCACCTCGGAAGGATGGAAGGCTGAGCCAACCTTGAGCCTGGTGAGATTTGAACCGCCGAACTGCAGATAGCAGTCAGCTGAAGTGGCCTGCAGTGCTGCATTTAACCACTGCGCCACCTCGGCCCTGAGCTGACCACAGGGACCACCCTGGCAGTAATAGTTCCCGCCCACTCACCTTTACGGCCCACCGTGAAGTCGGTCACGATGCACTCCCCCGTGTCGGTGGTCATCCTGGCCAGCTCCTCCAGGGAGGGAATGGTGTAGTAGCCCATGCGGGTCAAGACAATTCCTGGAAAGAACCAAAATCTTGAGTGTGGGTCCTGGCCCCCCAAAACCACAGACAGCAATGCGGTCTCTGAGCACATTAGCAACACAGGCGGTTTTCACGCCTGCAAGGCAGAGCTGGAGAACATATATGACACACCTTCCAATGGCGAGATGGCACGACATTTTGGGTGTAGGCCAGCATCCAGCAACACGTGACAGGAACTACCCCCCCCCCCCCGGTCTGAAAATGCTTTACTTCTACTCTGTTGGTGGCAATTGTTTGTGGTCTCCCTATACCAGTGTTTCTCAAGCTTGGGGACTTTAAGTCCTGTGGACTTCCAACTTCCAGAATCCCCCAGCCAGCATAGCTGGCTGGGGGATTCTGGGAGTTGAAGTCCACAGGACTTAAAGTCCCCAAGCTTGAGAAACGCTGCCCTATACACAGCACTGCAGGACTGTATTTTTCAAACCTTTACATGTCATAAGGCCATCAAAAGCTGAGCCCATCTCTGGGACCACTGGAGTTCCCTCTACCTTTCACTGTCTCTCTGGGACAGCTTAGTTCCAAAAAGAATCGTCCAAATGACCCGGTTTAGATGGTCTCTCAGGAGCTGCCTGGAAGTCCGTCTTCTCACTGCTAAGCCCCGCCTTCTTCATCATCATATGCAATGAATATGTAAAGGAAGTTTCTCTTTGGTGGGTGTGGGTTGGTTTTAAGCATCTTCTGGATTTTTGGCACCCAGAGGTTTTGCCCTGGCTGCTTCCAAGGCCTGTCTCTGGCTCCAAGGCCTTCTGCTCTAGTGATCTGCCAACCCAGATTCTGCTGCAGCTTTGCGGGAGGGCACGGAGAGGGCCTGGGAGAAGGGCCTTTTCCAGGACTAATGGGGAATTCACTGACTGGGGAAACTGGCCTTCTGACAGCCACAGCTGGGTGATCCGAAGCATGCTTTTTCCCCCCCTTTTTTAAGGAACTTCTTAAATTTCACCCGGTTGATTTTGTCCCTTTTGGAAGACACCTGATGCCTGCGAAAATTTCGGCCACGAACTGCAACTTGGCTTAGCTTTTAGCACCCCATCTTAGCTCTCTGGAGCACCCTCCAAACAATGGCAGAGTCACACAGGGGTGGGGGTGGGCAAGGCCAATGACTGCTTCCCAGAAAGCCATTCTTTCTATCCCAATAAACACCCGTCTGGTCTAGGGGTTAAGGCAGCAGGACAGAAACCCGGGAGACGGTGAGTTTAGTCCCGTCTTAGGCACGAAAGCTGGTGGATGACCTTGGAGCAATCATCCTCTCAGCCCAACTCACTCCCACAGGGTTAGTGTTGTGTGGAAAATAAGAGGAGGAGGAGGAAGTATTAAATATGCCAGGCTGCTTTGAATTCTTCACACAAAGAGAAAGGCAGGATAAAATCAAAATAATAAATGAATGCTCCATCTGAGAGAGCCAAGGGTCAACCAGCCGAGCCCTTCCAGGACTCTGACCTCACCTGCCGGATGGGTGCACTGGAGTTGCTCTTCGCTCTCCTTGTCCAGCTCCTCCTGCAGGGACTCCTCATGGTAGGAAGCTTCCTCCAGGCTGCTTTCCAGCCCGTTCCGCAGCGCCGGCCGCACATTCAGGGCCACCAGAGTGTCGTCCACACTGTTGTTGTGATGCTTGTGCGGGGCGTTCTCCGGGGTCAGGGGGAGGGGCTTGGCAATGGCGTTGGCTAAGAACCTGGACATTTCCCGGGCGTAGTTGTCGTCATCCTGCTCCTCGTCCTGTCTGTGGTTCTCACTAAGCGACCTGAAGAGGAGACTCGGTCACAGAAAGGAAAGACGGCAGGCGGAAACCACCGTTCCCAAAGGAAGCTCCTTCGCGGCGTCTCCCACATGGAAGAGAACGGATTTCGCTGGCCTGGGATTTCAGTCTCGGACAAGGCCCCGTGGACAGGAGGAGGGCAGACCTAGAGTGTAAGCCGGGCCGTTCAACCTTGGCAACTTTAACACCCGTGGACTCCAATGCCCAGAATTTGGGCAGCTGAAGTCTTAAAGTTGCCAAGGTTGGATACCCCTGGTGTGGCTTCACTTCCCTAGGTGAGTAAGTGGTGTGTGCATCTGTTAGGACTCTCCCTGAAATTCCTCCTCCTAAGGAACTCAGACCCGCATCTCTTTCCTTGATTCATTCATTTAATTCGGGCTGGGGGGGGGCATTATGGGGTTTTTGCATTGGGGTTCATTTCTGTAAACCACCTGAGAGAGCCAGCCATATAGCAACAGCACTTAGACTTATACAGCGCTTCACAGTGTTTTATAGCTCTCTCTAAGCGGTTTAGGGTGGCAGCATCTCGCCCCAACAATCTGGGTCTTCATTCTTCACTTCACCAGGACTCAGCCAGCGTGCTGAAGCCCAAGCAGACCAGGAGGGAGGCTTTGAGGGTCCTTGAAGGAGTTCAGGGGAATGAATGAATGGGGCAGGTCCATCTTTCTTCATCAGATTCCTCATTTTTATTCATCTTTATCTCTCTGCCTCTCCATATCTATCACTTAAGCATACATCTATCTATCTATCTATCTATCTATCTATCTATCTATCTATCTATCTTCTATCTATCTATCTACCAACCTACCTACCTACCTATTTATCTATATCTTATCTACCTATATATCTACCAACCTATCTCATCTATCATCTATCTATCTATCTATCTATCTATCTATCTATCTATCTATCTATCTATCTATCTATCTATCTATCTATCATCTATCTCCCTCTCTCCCTCCCTCCCTCATGTGTGTAGGAGGACATTCCACAGGGCAGGGGCAATGGCAGAGAAGACCCTTCTCCTGGATCCCACCACTCAGAATCCTGATGGCTGGGATGGGCTGATGCGATGGGAATGAGACGCAGTGGTGAAATTCAATTTTTTTTTACTACCAGTTCTGTGGGCGTGGCTTGGTGGGTGTGGCAGGGGAAGGATGCTGCAAAATCTCCATTCCCTCCCCAGTCGGGGGCCAGCCAGAGATGGCATTTGCCAGTTCTCTGAACTATTCAAAATTTCCGCTACCGGTTCTCCAGAACCTGCTGGATTTCAGGCCACGTAGGGTTGGAACACACCCAGCAGCCAGGCCGACAGAAGGAATCCTTCCCAGGGAAGAGGAAGCACTCAGCCTGGAAGGAAGAGACGGCACTTCCAGCGTCACAGCTAGGAGAGCTGCAAACGACTAAACTGCAGCTGGAGCTCTTTTTAACAACTGGCTTCTGCTCCTGACATACAGGGACCGGGCAGAGATGGGGTGGGTGGTGGTGGGGCAGACGTACCGATCCCCGTTCTCAGGATAGATGGAAGGTGAGGCAACGTCATCCAGGTCGGCACCGCCGGGAGAGAAGAGGCTGCTGCTGTTGAGGTTCTTCAAAACCAGCTTCTTAATGCTCTTCCTGGGAGGGAGGGAGAGAGAGAGAGAGACGCCCTGTGAGGTTATCCTGGGAAGCCGAAGCAAGGAATAGCTCTCCCTGGCAGAATCCGGCCAACCCCTCACACTCAATCCAGTCCCCCCTACTGTGGTTCTGTTTTGGCAGAAGGCGGTGGGCCTAAAGGAGGAGAAAGAGAACGTTTATAGCTCAGGGCTGAACTGTGGGCTCCTTGGTGCTCTCTGAGCTGGACTGCTTTCTTGGGAGGCATTTCAAGACCCAACTAGGGAACATCATCAGGGCTAGAAGGGCGTGGGTTTTCTGAGAGGAGGTGGAGGAGGAGGAGGAGGAGAACCACAAAGTCTTTGGTGCTCCCCGAGATTGGTTGTTTTCTTGCAGATTATTTCACGACCCAACTAGAGCCAAGGTGGCGCAGTGGTTAAAAGCAGCACTGCAGGCTACTGCTAGATCAGCAGGTCAGCGGTTCAGATCTCCCCGGCTCAGGGTTGACTCAGCCTTCCATCCTTCCGAGGTGGGTAAAATGAGGACCCAGATTGTTGGGGGCAATATGCTGACTCTCTGTAAACCGCTTAGAGAGGCCTGAAAGGCCTATGAAGCGGTATATAAGTCTACTGCTATTGCTATTACTGCTATAACTAGGGAACATCATCAGGGCTAGTTGGGGTGGGGGGGAGAAGAGTTTGTGGAGAGGAAGAGGAGGCGGAGAAGGACTATGATGTGGTCCTTGTTGCTCTCTGAGCTGGTGGTTTTCTCTTGTTTCATGACTCAACTGGGCAATAAGCTCACTGCTGAGGATGTCACCTAGTTGGCTAATGAAATGTCTCCAGTTAAACACCAGCTCAGACAGCCTCAAGGGTCCCACTGTGCTGCTGCTGAACCTTCCTCTTCTCTCCACATATCCCCCTTCCCTCCAGCACTGATGGCATTACCTAGTTGGGTCGTAAAATGTCACCACCACCGTAGAGCCCCAAGGACCCCTGGAGAAGGACGTCATCCACCTCAATTCCTCTCTTCTAATTTCTGGTGACTTATTCTGAGCGTCAGATTAAACGTAGAAAAGGAAATCCATGCCAGCTCAACTTCAGCTGCACCTCAAGCACTGAAGTTCCACAAGAGAAGGATACGGAAGCCCAGAGGAATTCTTCACGTCCCACCAGCCGGGAATTCCTATCGACCCAGGAGGACAGTTACAAGGGCCGTCCTAGGATCAGCCATGAAAGTCGAGGGCACTGCCTGGGCACTCATTCCTGGGGTCCAAAGGCGGACTGTTTAGGGCAATCTCAAGTCTACCTTCAAGGCCTGTGGACTTCAACTCCCAGAATTCCCAGCTATGCTGGCTAGGGGATTCTGGGAGTTGGAACGCCACACGACTTAAAGTTGCCAAAGTCAGACATCCCTGGTCTACAACAACCCTGAAGAATCGGAGTGGGTGCGAAGGGATCCCCCTACTCACTTGGGCATGAAGGCCCCGTTGGTCAGAGAAGGCTCATCGTCGTCCAGACCGTCGAAAAGGTGGGATTTGGAGGAGCCGCTTGTCTGCAAAGCTTTGGGGCGCACGCGGGTTGCCGGGCGGGGAGTCAGTTTGTAATGAGTGGGTGTGGTCAGTGCCTTCTGGGCCGCTGGGTTGGTTGGTTTCAGCCTCTGGAAAAAAAGGAGCAAGCGTTACGATGTGGGGATGACCGTCCTCTCTAACTCAGGGCGAATTGTTCCTCTGGCTGTGCTGGCCCTTCTAGGGCTTTAAACAGCCGACCCCCTGCTCTTCCCTCAGCAAATGAAGCCCCTGTTCCCTTCGGGTGTTTTATCTGCCTGCCTGCCTAATTGTCCATCACCTAACATGCAGCAATCATCTATCCATCAATTTATCTAACAATTATCTATTAATCCTCTATCTCCTACCTACTAGCTGTCATCTAGCTAGCTAGCTATTATCTACCTACTTACCAATCCTCTATCGCCCATCTATCTGTCTGCGTACCATCTGCCTGCCTGTCTACCATCTCTCTACCTCTCTTGAGGAGATGGGCAGTTCAAAAATGTGTGCAACCAATAAAAGAAATCCATTTGTGGTGTTGCCTGCAGCCACGTTTGGCTTCCTAGCGTCATGATTGCTAGCAAGAAAGGCCTCTGTGGCCCCACCCCTAGTGTGTGTGTGTGAGGACTATTAACCGCCAGAGCTCCCTCCCCAAAAGTTGCTAGCTGGGGGGGCCACCAGGTCCCTGCCCTCCAGGTTCTGCCCCAGCTGCCTTGCCAGGGAGAGCCCGCTCCTTGCCTCACCTCCTCCTTCTTCTTTGGGTCAGACATGGGGTTTCGGAAGAGAGGAGAGTCCCCGAAGGGCGAGTAGGTCAAGCTGTTGAGGTGCTGCTGCAGAACGGCCTGCTGGGCCGCAGAGACGTTGGGATCTGTCAGAGCTGAGGGGAAAAGGAAGGCCAGGATGAGCCCGCTGGACCACCGGAGGCCGCTCAGCGGGGTGGGGCAAAGGGGGCCTCCTCGGATCGCTGCAGAGACTGATGGCGCTGATGGGGGGGGGCATAAACACCTGACAGTCCACTTCCAGGTGCGTCAAGCACGCCAGGAGGAGCTGTGGAGGTCGCCCTACAGGGGGGGGGGCATGAGCAACTTACCCACAGCAGGTTGTTGTGCTCCGAAGCCCAGCGTGGCGGTTGATGTGTTAAATCCAGGAGCACCGAAGGCTCCTGTCCCGAGCGTGCCCCCTAGCTTGGGCTGCGTGCTGCCAAAGAGTGAATTCTGCCCTGGATTAAGGGCTGCAGAAGGAGGGGAGGGAAAGAGAAGGGAGACGGGGGGGAGAGAAAGACTGTGATCAACCAGCAACCTTCAAAGCGCTCCCACCTTCCTGAAACAGCCCAGAAGGACTTTGAAGATGCGCCTGGGAAAATGCTTCTGTGGGCCAATGCTGGCTTGGCCGGACTTCTTTTTAGAAAGAGACATAATTAAACCCGGCGACTTTCTCTGTGGAGTTATACCCGTAGTAGAACCGCTGGTGGTTCAGAGGTTTAAATGCAGCATTGCAGGCCGCCTCTGCCCATAACCTAAAGTTCGATCCTGACCAGCTCAAAGTTGACTCAGTTGACTTCCGTCCTTCCGAGGTCGGTCAAATGAGGACCCAGATTGTTGGGGGCAACATGCAAATAGTACTTGGAAATTATAAACCTCCCAGAGAGGGACGGGAAGCACTATGGGGCCTTTCCCTTCACTAGCTGCAGCTGACCTCCCAGGAAGGCTAAAACTGCTTTTATTCAGATTGGCTCTAATAGGATAATCTGGCAAGTCCGATTCTTCTGCTGTTTCTCCTCCTCCTCCTCCTATCTCAGCAAATGAGGGAGGTGCCCACTGAGGCTGCTTCCGTCATCTGGACCTTCTGGACTTAAAAAAATGCTCTCCAGTGGCTTTTCCATATCCCTATCAGGGTCCTCTTTCTGCCCCTCTAGATTCTCTGACAGAGCTGGCTGGAGGGGGCTTTCAGAATCCCCCGAGATGAATCAGTAGAGCAGTGGTCTCCAACCTTGGCAACTTTAAGACCTGTGGACTTCAACTCCCAGAGTTCCTCAGCCAGCTTTGCTGGCTGAGGAACTCTGGGAGTTGAAGTCCACAGGTCTTAAAGTTGCCAAGGTTGGAGACCACTGCAGTAGAGAGCCAGGCTGTCCGCTAAGTGCGAAGACATAATTACTGTCAAGGAATCCATCACAACAGGATCATAACTGGCTTCAAATCATCTGTCGATTCTGCTGAAACTGGATTTTCGCCTTATGTAGCAGAAGCTGTTTTTTTAATCTCTCAGTTTCAGTAAGACGGAAGAAAATAAGAATTGGAACAAACGTCTGGGGAGATTCTCAGTCATCCAGATCATGGTGGGCCCAAAAGGGCCTTTTTTCCCAAGAGGCAACTGGACAGTCCATGTTTTACCTTGAAGGCAATTCACTTCCCATTCAAGAAGCTTCTTTGGTTCTGAGGGTGAAGGATGAGGTCACGTGGTCGTTAGCACTCGCCGAGAGCCACTGAGGCCACTTGGAGGTTTATTTGTGCCCTCAGGTCCCCTTTTAAGCAATAGCAGTTAGACTTATATAGCGCTTCATAGGGCTTTCAGCCCTCTCTAAGCGGTTTACAGAGTCAGCATATTGCCCCCAACAACAACAATTTGGGTCCTCATTTTACCCACCTCGGAAGGATGGAAGGCTGAGTCAATCCTGAGCCGGTGAGATTTGAACAGCCCAACTGCAGTCAGCTGAAGTAGCCTGCAGTGCTGCATTTAACCACTGCGCCACCTCGGCTCATTTTCAGCGTTTCAAAGAGCCCCCCCCCCCCCACATTAAGACTGAACAGCCCTCTCTCACCAGAAGGGGGGGGGATACGACGCACCCCACCAATCTCCTGTTTACAACACAGTCCTTCCAGTAGTTCCCAGAAGGTTCCACACCCATCTGCCCTCTGATCCAGGTGACCCCCCCAGGGCACAGATAACCCTCCAAGTGGCCTCAGTGGCTCTGAGAGAGAACGCGGACGACCAGCTCAAAGCAAGGCCTGTAAATCCTTCCATTCCCCACCATTCAGCCAGAACTGGAGAACCTTCTTGGATGAGAAGCAAAACTCCTTCAAGGAAAAACAAAGGAAATCCAGTGGCCTCTTGAAAAAGCATTTCTGGGACAAACGAATAATAATTAGTGGTAATGACAGATGACCCTGGAGAGAAAGAACTGCGATGGTTGAGGCTCCTGATATTCCATGCCAACTGGGCTTTGTGAATCTCTCGATCCCTGGCCGAACTTTCTAGAAGGAATGATGGTGAAAGACCCCGATCTTCTTACCTGTCCCAAATCCCGCCCCGAGGCCTGGACCCAGAGCCCCGGTTGCAGGCTTGTTTCCAAAGAGGCTGTTTCCTGTGGCGTTTGCATTGAACCCTAGGAGAGAAGGAGGGTTGGTGGCTTTCTCGGAGCTTCAACCAGAACTTCTGCTGACGTTCTGGGCCTCCTGGGCTGTGGAAAACCAGGCAGCCTTCGGCCGAGTCTTCTGCAGAAGACCCCCCGCCTGAGGCCACAGGGCTACCTCTGGCCCCCAGGGACAAGGCTGGCCTCTGGGGCAACGTTCAGCAGGGGGAAAGGGGAAACTACTCAATCTAGGACAAGAACATTACAGGCAGTCCTTGACTTACAACCACAGTGGAGCCCAACAGCTGTTAAGTGAGTTTTACCGTTTTACAGCTTTACTTGCCACATTTGTTAAGTGAATCACTGGAGTTGCAAATTCAGTAACACGGACGTTAAGTGGCTCCTCCGTGGACTTTGCTTGTCAGGTGGCAGCAAAAGGGGATCCCGTGACCTCGGGACACGGCGACCGTCATAAATGTGAGTCAGTTGCCATGCCTCTGAATTTTGGTCAGATGACCCTGGGGATGCTGCCACGGCCACACATGTGAAACAGGGTCCTCAGTCCCCTTTTCAATGCTGTTACAACTTCAAACAGTCACTAAAAGAACTGCTGTAAGTGGCATTACGGCCACAGGAAGCCCTTGACCCACAACCGGTCACTTGTCCACCATTAAAGGTTACAAGCTGCTCACGACCCAACTTCCAAGATATAACAGCCACATACACCCACACAGACAAACAGGCATAGACACACCCTGGTCATATGGTTGCATTTGATTTCCCCTTGATGGCTGTTTATAGCATCTGGCAGTCACGCAACCCCCAGGATTTTGAATGCCCCCCCCCACTCGGTTTCTAATGTTTACTTCCTGTTTCCAGCAAAGCCCATCCTCTGTGCAAACTGGATTTGCTTAATGACCGTGGCAATCACTGAATGAGTGCCATAAAAGCTGTCATAAAATTGGGCCGCAGCCTCATAATGTCACCCTTAAGGATTCCAGTGACTCCTGAACATCATTCTGAGTTCAATTATGGGGGTAAGTCTAAGATGACCTTCAAGTTATGTTTGCCTCTTTAAATTCAGAAAATAATATTTAAACTGGAATCCAATCGAATTAGGTTCTAGTCTGCCCTAGTCTTTCCTAGTCTATTCATCTCTGCCCCCGGGCCTTTTATCCCCAGAGCTAGGATGGGCTTCGCTAGCAGCGGTGGCTCTTCCGTCCCAAGGACCGGCCCATAGATTTCCCCTGCTCTCCTCTCCTCTCTGCCTTCTGCACATTTGCGGGTCAGGCACTGGGCCCAGCTGTTCCTCCTCTTCCTCATCAGCCCCCTCCAGACCGAGAACTGTTGACTCTCCATCTGAGGGCTGATGGGCAGCCCAGGCTCCGCCTCTCTCTCTCTCTCTCTGCCAGCTCCATCCCCTCTTCCCCCTCGCAGCTCTCAGGTTGCCCTGATGCTGCCCCTGACTCCCACCTCTCCTCCTCCGATTCGGCTGTGGGAGGGGCTGGCAGCCGACAGGCCACAACACCCTTTTTGCTGACTCTCAGGAAACTCGACTCAGACATACCAATGAAGAGAGCTGCAAGTGGCCCAACAGTCTGCTCACCCTTCCCAGCACAGGGCCCTCTGGTACAGGTAGTCCTCGACTTACGGCCACAATTTAGCCCAAAACCTCTGTTGCTAAGCCTGACATATGTTGAGGCTTGTCCCATTTTATGACCTTTCTTGCCATAGTCATTAAGAGAATCCCTGCAATTGTTTAGCTGGTTACACAGTTGTTCATAGGGCCACAAAAGGGGATCACGTGATCCCGGGATCATAAATATGAGCCAGTTTCCAAGAGCCTGGATTGTGATCACGTGACCACTGAGGTGCTACAAGGGGCGTTAAGTGAGAAAAACGAACATAAGTCACTTATTTCACTTCTGCCGTAGTAACTTCGGTCACTAAACAAACTCTTGCCAAGTCGAGGGGCGCCTTGTGCATGGACATATTTGCCTGCCAAAAGTCTCAGCCTCCCACGAGTGGTGGGGGGATTAAAGCAAGCTCACACCCCCAGGCTGGGAAAAGGAGGTTAGCGATCAGAGTCTCGACACACAGTTGCAAAGGCTGGGGAATTCTGGGAGTTGAAGTCCTCCAGGCTTAAAGTTGCCAAAGTTGGAGACCTCTGGTGTAGGGCATCTCATGTAACAACCACTTCATTCAGTTGCCAAAATTCTGGTCCCAATTTTGGTCATTAAATTGATTGCGGTCATCGAGTGAAGGGGTCTCCAACCTGCCTAAAATCCCACATCAGTTGCTCCTTGGTGACCGGGGACTTTTCAGTCCAAGGGTGGGCAAGTATGACAACTTTAAGAGTGTGGACTTCCACTTCCATGCTGGCTCCGGAATTTTGGGAGTTGGTCCATGCGTCTTAAATGTTGTCCTACTCGCCCGTCCCTGCTTCCCTCCAATTCTGCTTCTGTTTTCCAGCCGGCGAAACACACAGCAGGCCGAGAACAACCTCCAGAGAACACCGCTTGGTTGCTTACCGAAAAGTCCAGTTGTCGTCGTCCCAAACGAGGGTGCGCTGGTGGTCGTGGTGCCGAAGCCAGCAGGCTTGTTACTAAAGAGAGACTGAAAAAACAAAACACAGGGGCATTGTGTAGTTTTTACAAAAGCAAGCACCCAGGAAAAGCATGCATTTTCTGCAATTTGCAGGCACAACACGCGATCAGGAAAGAAGGCAAAAAATTGCTCCGGACACCGGCTGCCCTTTCCTTCTGCCCAAAAACTCCCTAGAGGAAGGAAGAGGCGAGATCTAGTTTTGGGCCAGCCTAGTCAGCACAGGTCCCAAGAGAAGGTGCCCTTTGCACACAGGGGGGCAAACAATGCAGGGGATGGACAGCCTTGTCCTAGCTGGGAATCTAGTCCTCATTTATTTACCGCTGCTTCCTAAGATTCACAAGGGAACTGCAGACAAGGACACCTCCTGCCATAAAAGCCGACGGGAGGGTCTTTGGGTAACCTGGATCACTTTCACAGGTGACCCTGGTAGGAAAATAAATACGCAAAGCTAAGTTTTTTGCCCGAGAACCGCAGCTTCCAGAAAACTGAAAGGTCAACCCACGTACCGAGCCACCAACACCAAACCCGGTGTTGGGCTGCCCGAAGAGTCCGGTTCCTGTTCCAAAGGCAGCTGCTGTGTTGGTATTGGCCGCTGTGCCGAAAAGGCTTCCGGTCTGCGTGGGCTGGGCAGCTCCGAACAAGCCCTGGGAAGGACAGGCAATGTTGAGACAGAGACCCCCTGCTAAGGATCCAAGAACAGGAGAGAGAGAGAGACCAGGGGGAACCTCCACAGGAACCAACCCCTGCTGGGGGGAGGAGGAGAGCTTGAGCTGATTCCGCTGACCTGGGCAGAAGCTAAACTAAAGAAGGAGTTAAGGAATAACAGAGTTGGGAGGGATCTTGGGGGTCTTCTAGTCCACCCCAAACAAATGATACAGGCTCAGGGTTGAATTTTGGGGGTCCTCAGTGCTCCCTGAGCTTGGTGGTTTTCTTGCAGACATTTCATAACCCAACTATGTAACATCATCAGTGCTAGAAGGGAGTGGGGTTTGCAGAGTGGAGGAGGAGGAAGAGGACCCTGGGGTCCCTGGTGCTCTCTGAGCTTGGTGGTGTTCTTGCAGACATTTCATGACCCAAAAAGGGAACATCATCAGTGCTGGGAGGGAGAGGCATTGTGCAGACAAGAAGGACGATGACTGTGGGATGCAATCTGAGTTTGATGGTTTTCTGGAAGACGTTTTATAACCCAACTAGGGAACATCCTTGATACTGAAGTTCATTAGCTGGGTCATGAAACGTCTGCAAGAAAACCACCCAGCTCAGGGAGCACCAAGGACCCCCCAAATCCAACCATGAGCTACAAATATTCTCGTCTATCGGTCCCTACCCCGTGGCTGAGGGCAAACATGAAGGCCTGAACTTCAAGAGTTCGATAAAAGACGTGGCAGACAGGAGTGTCTGAAGGGAGACGCCGTCCTACCAGGCTTAAGGGCTTTCCAGAACGCCCTCCTCCTCTTACCATGGTGTTGGTGTTGGGCTGCCCAAGGGTGCTGGTGTTGGTGAAGGAGAAACCCGTGTTCTGGGCAGTGGTGGGCTGACCAAAAGGTTTGCTGAAGAGGCTGGGCGTCTGCTGGGTCGAACCAAAGAGACTCCCGGTGCCTGTCCCAAAACCGGTGGTACCTGCAACACAGAGATGACGCCTCTTTTTACAATCCTCTCCTGTGACCGGCTCCGAGTTCGAAGCACCCAGAGGGCGTGAGGGGGGCTTTAAACGGCAGCGCCCCTGGGTTGCTCTCCCCTCTGCTTTTTAAACTCTGCCTGGAATTATCCGCTGCTTTGGGGTGACAACACGATCAATACAGTGATAGACGGACCCACTTCACGTAGGGAAGGCCTTCCCAACTCTGCATTCTGGGAGTTGAAGCCCACAAGCCTTAAAGCGTCCGAGGTTTGGGAAACCCGTTCAGACCAGAGACCGCAGCAACAGCACTAAAGTTGGGAGTGTTTTTTTTTTACCAGCTTGGCCACAGCAAGGCCAGTCCACGGATACTCACTCGTTCCGAACGCTGTTTTATTTGCCCCGTACGAAAAGCCCGTGTTGGTGGTGGAGGAGCCGAAGAGTCCCGTGGCCGTGCTGGACGTAGCGGTTGACGACCCAAACAAGCCCGGCGTGGCTCCGGCTCCCACCACTGGGTTGGAGGGGCCTTTCCTGTTGGCCTGGTAGTCTTCCAAACGGAGCTCCTGGAGGAGAAACATCCAATGAGCAGAAAGAGGCGCCTCTTCCCCAGGCACCAACTTTCCAAAAGCAGGAATGGCAGCCTTTGGACGCGTGGGGGAGCCTGGGGGAGGGGGGGCTGGAAAGGAGTTGGCGGGGGGGGACACATTGCTCTCAAAGAGAAGGGTTTCCAACCCCACGTGGCTGTTCCGACACGGGGTGAAGGTGCAGCTAAGCTAGGAATGGGCCTGAAGAGTTGTGTGAATCCCTCCAACTGGGCTTTATTCTAGGAGAATGCAGACCACCGGAATTGGAAGGGACCTTGGAGGTCTTCTAGTCCAACCCCCCGCTTGAGCAAGAGACACTGTAACATTTCAGACAAACGGCTGCCCAGTTTCTTCGAGAGAACCTCCAGTGATGGAGAACCAGAACTTCTAAAGCAGAAGTGTCAATCTGGCAGCCCACACACAGGGCATGCCCACCCTAGCTCCGCGAAGGGAGGAAAGGCCACGAAACACCACGCGACAGCAATGGGATGCCGCGAGTTTGAGATCTGTGCTCTAAACGCAAGCCATTCCCCTGGTTAACTATTTTTTTTTAAAATAAGTTTTTATTAATACACATTAAAAACATTGGACACAGTGCTCTTCCTGGCTTGGTCCTTTCCATACATATTTTGACATAACCACAAATACAATTCATTCTTTTCGTACACTGCTACCTTGATCTTACAAACATATTCCTTGTCCTCATTTGTCCGTTTGTCTAAATATAGTCCGGTTTCAGTCCTACTAATCTTCATTATTTTCTGGTTAATTGTTTGCGCTGTCAGGAGACTCTTCCTTATTTCTAGGTTAGGCCTCCCAGAATTCCCCAGATATAAGATGGGTGGATCATAGAATCCTAGGGCTGGAAGGGACCTTGGAGGTCTTCAATCCAACCCTCTCCCTCTCCCATTCCGGACAAGTGGCTGGGCAGCCTCTTCTGGAAAACCTCCAGCCAGGGAGCTCCCAGAACCTCTGGAGGCAAGTCATTCCACTGACTAATTGTTCTCCCTGTCAGGAAATTCCAGCACGTTCTGGGCTGCTTCCATCTGCTGCTACTCGCCTGGTGCTTTGGAAAAGAGGCTGACCCCTCCTCCTCCCCCCCTCTGTGACCCCCCCCCCCGAGGCCTCCAGCCCAGACTGACCTCCAGCGATTTGCTTTCATACTCCTTCATAGCAGTGATGCACTGATGCTTGGTGCTGATGTTGGTGCTGACACCGGACTTCACCATGGTGTCCGTACCGGTTGGCGCCTGGAAGGGAAACGACAAAGGCACTCAATGGGAATGCAAGTCCTGGAGGGAGTCATGCGCTGGTGGTGCCTTATGGGCTTGAATGGGGCCCCCAAAGGCTGAAGCCTCTTGACCCGAGACAATCCAGGAAATCCTGCCAGGGAACTAGTCGGCCTGCAGGCCTAGGTTGCCTTTCGGGTGTGTGTGTGTGTCACTGAATTTGCCCTGCTCTGCAGGGCAGGTCACACCCTCCCCTCGCCTAGGCTCTGCTCTGAGTTCCGCTCTCCCTACCTGGAAGGCAGCCTTCATGGTCCTGGCCGTGTCTGCTGCTGCCCTTTCAGATGGAATGTGAGCAGGAAAGCTCCACCTGCCCCCCCGGCAGAGGCCCAGGGCCCCCCGTTTAGCCGATCTCGCCATCTTCCACTTCATCAACTGCTACAGAACCCTCAAGAATGGCGATTCCGTCCGCCCCTTAAAGGGGCCTCTGCTCTACCTAAAGCAACGCCGACGAAAGCCCCCCCCCCACCCTTTCCTCTTTCTCACCCCAGGCCCAGGCAGAATACGGGGTGGGGTGGGGTGGGGTGCACTGGACTCAGGGCAATGGGCACTGGCCGGCAGCAGCTTCCCAAGATGCCGAGAACGGCCTCTCAAACTGCCTTGGTTTGAGGTTTCTGTATGTGAGAGTTTCTACAGGCGGAGAACGCTCTGTCATAGCGCCATCCCTCAAGAGGTGAGCAGTTGGAGAAAATATCTGTAACTCAGGATTGAACTGGGGAGGCCTTTGTGCTGAGTTTGGTGGTTTCGTTGCAGATGTTTCATGACCCAACTAGGGAACACCATCACTTCTGGAAAGGAAGTGGGGTTTCTTTATATAGAGTGGCTTGCCTCCTGACCAGCAATCAACACCTGGCTAAGCAGAGATCGATATTAATAATCCGGCAGGAAGCAACACCCCAATTAAGGAACCCCTGAAAAACTCCCAACGCTAACAGGACAAGCCACTAGTGCAGTGTTTCTCAACCTTGGCAACTTGAAGATGTCTGGACTTCAACTCCCAGAATTCCCCAGCCAGCGAATGCTGGCTGGGGAATTCTGGGAGTTGAAGTCCAGACATCTTCAAGTTGCCAAGGTTGAGAAACACTGCACTAGTATATAGACAGACGTCAAGCCCCACCCTTCCTCCACTAACGTCACCTAGTTAGGTCACGAAACGCCTGGAAGAAAAGCACAAAGCTCAGAGGGCCCTCAGGGATCCCACAAAGAGAAGCACAGCTGCTATTCTCAGCCTCCCTCCTTCTTCCAATAATTTACACACAAATAGAACCATTCACAACGTTCATTATCGAGTTTTCCAGAGCAGCAAAATTAACCCTGATTCCCCAGCATACTTCCTGAAAGGCATCTTGACAAGAACTTTCTAACCATAAATTAAAGGTAGTTATGCTGGCCCACGTGGAAGGACAGATGTCGGAGGGGGAACCATGATAAATACGAAGTCTTCTTGTTCTCTTATCGATGGCCGTGAACGGCATCAAGGATGAAAGGGACTCTGCCAGGAAAGCTCGCCAACAGGACTTACATTGAATTTAATCGTGGTGCCGGTAGGGACGGTGGAAAAGCTTGTAGCCCCAAAAAGGGAGCCAGAGGTGCCCCCAAAGGGGTTGGAGGCTGTGTTAGTGGTGCCAAACAAGCCTCCGCTGCTGGTGCTTGTCCCAAAATCTGTGTAAAAGAAAATTTAAATTAAAATAAATGAAAGCCCTAAAATGTATCACAGATAAAAACTAAACCTTCTTTTATTCAGAGATGGGGGCAATTTCCCTGCCCATTTGTCTTTCCTGGGTGGGTGGGTGGGTAAGGGAAGGACACAGGGGGAGAGGAGGGCCACCCTTTCTGTCCTCTGCAGGGAGTTGAGGAAGAAAAAGGGTTCCACCCAACAGGTTCCGTGTTTGCTAAGAATCCATCATCCGGAAGGGAATTCTGCCTTCCAAAAAATCCCCCCAGAGGATTTATTTATTTATTTATTTATTTATTTATTAGACTTATATGCCGCTTCATAGGGCTTTCAGCCCTCTCTAAGCGGTTTACAGAGTCAGCATATCGCCCCCACAGTCTGGGTCCTCATTTCACCCAGCTCGGAAGGATGGAAGGCTGAGTCAACCTTTGAGCCAGTGAGATTTGAACTGCCGAACTGCAGATAACAGTCAGCTGAAGTGGCCTGCAGTGCTGCACCCTAAGCACTGTGCCACCTCGGCTCTATGTAGGATGTAGGAACCAAGGGATTTTGGGGGCCCAAAGGGAACAGGGTGGAGAAGGGGAAGAGGCCTGTTTTATTCCTCCTCTTGCCGATGCTTAGTCCCACCCAATCTGCAGGGAAGGGCCGGAGGCTCTTGGTAGAGGTCTCAACGGAGTTCAGGTCTGCCGAGGTGACCAGCAATAAAACCAAACCCTCCTTCTCTGATCAGCTGAGGGCGCTGGGATTGTTCTAGTTCCTCCCGCCTGACCCAAGCGCAATTACAAACCTCACTTCCCCAACAGGGCCCAAGGCTCTTCCTTCAAAGGGGCCTCCTTTGCTCAGGGCCACAAAGCGGAAAGGGCACCACGCACAGGGCGTTTCCAAGCCCCTTTAGAGAGGCAGCCATACTCACTGCCGAAGCCCACCGGCTTGTTCTGGGCGAAGGCATTGCTCTGGGTTGAGAAGAGGCCTCCCCCTGTGCTTGCGGTCCCAAACAGCCCGCTGGACGTTCCGGTGGACGTGCCGAAGCCAAAACCGGTACTAGTGGACGAGGTGGCTGGCTGGCTGAAAGTACTTGCCCCAAAGAGCCCTCCTGCAACCAAAGAGAAGCCCTCGCATCAGGCACCCGAGAGGAGAAGGGGGCACAAAAGCCGGAGGGAGGGGGACTCTGTGTACCTGGCTTGGCCTGAGTGCTACCGAAGAGTCCTCCGGCATTGTTATTGGATCCGAAGGCAGACGTCCCGAAGGCTCCCCCGCTGGTCGCCCCAAAGCCAGCATCTGCAAAGCGGGAAGAGGGGGCATTGGGGTGGGGAGGGGTACAAAAGGGTTGAGGTTCAGCTGCTGTCATGGCCACTTTCAGCCCAGAGTGCAAGGTTTTTTTTTAAAATAGCAGAGGGTGGGTTTGCAAGCCCCATCTTTCTAAATGCCGAGGCTCCAGGGATCATTACGTGAAGTGCATTAAGAAGGGGCAAACCGCTGGAGGGATTCCCACATTTAAAAAACAGAACCTTACATAAAACACTTTCAACTCAGTTCCATCCCACCCACGTTCACGTTATACAAATAGCCCTCAACTTACCACCTCAACTGAGCCCAAAATTTTTGCCGCTAAGCAAGACAAAGTGAGCTTTGTCCCGTTTTACTACCTTTCATGCCACCGTTAAGTGAATTACTGCAGTTGTTAAGTTAGTAACACAGCTATTAAGCGAATCTGGGTCCCCTGCTGACTTTGCTTGTCAAAAGGTCACAAAAAGGGGTCACGTGACCCTGGGACACTGCGATCGATCGTCATAAAATATGAACCGGTTGCCTAACACCCGCATTTTCATGGGAATGCTTCAATGGTTGTAAATGTGAAAAATGGGCATAAGTGACTTTTTTCCCAGTCCTGTTGTAACCTTGAACTGTCATTAAGCAAACTGTTTTAAGTTGAGGACCACCTGCAAAGAAAATATTCTACATTCCATGTAAGACTGCCAAATAATATTATTCTCTATATCAGGGGTGTCCAACCTTGGGAACTTTTAAGACTCGGGGACTTCAACTCCTAGAAGTCCCCAGCCAGCATGGACACCCCTGCTCAGAGATAACCCACTATTAAAATGTAAAGTATGTTGTTTAAGCATTTCCATCAAAGAGGTGGCTAAAGACAGAATTAAAACCTCAAACCATCATTCAAAGGAAGAGCATGCTAGGCAGGGAAAAGAATGACCCGTCTGGGCCAAATTGTCCCTCCCCTTCTCGGTCACTTACTCTGCCCGAAAGTCGAAGTTGTCCCAAATCCTCCTGTGTTGCCGCCGAAAGGCGTTCCAAAAGATTTATTAAACATCTTGAAATTATTTCAATGTCTCAAAACCTGAAAAAGAAGAAATAAAAAGTTTAGACAAACTCAAGATTGTATTAGGTTGCTCCCCAACCCCAGGAAAACGACGGTTTAATGTCATGAATACACGTGAAGCAAGCTGGATTAAAAAAAAAATGTTGGACACCTTAAAGCAGTGTTTCTCAACCTTGGCAACTTGAAGTCCTGTGGACTTCAACTCCCAGAATTCCCCAGCATAGCTGGCTGGGGAATTCTGGGAGTTGAAATCCACAGGACTTCAAGTTGCCAAGGTTGAGAAACACTGCCTTAAATTAAAGTATAAGAGAAAAACTTGAGAGGAGAAAACTGCTTACCCCATGTCTGGCTCAGATTCACAAAAGCATAAAATAACAGATTGCTAAGGAGGGTCTTGGAAATAATGACCGTAGGGTACGGTTATTAAAAATAAAAGGAATTGTTATAACATACAAGCATTAAATGGGTGGCCTCATTGGTTTGGTTTTGGTTTGGTTTAATTTTATTTGTATGCCGCCCTTTTCCCTGAGGGGACTCAGGGCGGCTCACAACTCAAAAAGGGAGGGGGGGGAAATACAAACGGAATAACAAAAACATAAAAAACCATACATAGCTAAAAGCACAACCATCATAGCATTCGAAGTGGGGCGGCGAGTCTTTAGCCCCAGGCCTGTCGGAACAGCCAGGTTTAAGAGCTATGCGGAAGGCCTGGAGAGTGGTGAGGGTACGAATCTCCACGGGGAGTTCGTTCCAGAGGGTCGGAGCAGCCACAGAGAAGGCTCTCCTCCGGGTAGTCGCCAGTCGACACTGGCCGGCGGATGGAATTCGGAGGAGGCCTAGTCTGTGGGATCTAATCTCATTGCAATAAACAAGGATATACGTCCAATTTTGCAGCCATGAAGATTGTTGGGATGAGCAGGCACAACGACAGCTGACTGAAGCCTGGGAAATGGCCCCTCCTCCTCAGTCAACGGGAGTGCTGATTTACCACCAGCTTGTCAAGTAGTAGGAGGGGAGGGCTTGGAAGCACAAGGAAACAAGAGCCAAGAACTTAATAGCCAGGCACCAACACCCCAATCAACATCTAAAAGCCACACACAACAGGCACCATATAAATACCACAGACTGAACAGTCCAAAGCGTCCCCTCTGGTAGAGGAGAAATTCTCTTGAGGATGGGCTCCAGCTGGGAAGACTAAACCTCTGGTCTTGGCTACCGAACCAGAGTTTTAAATTCATAAAGAAATGACATATACGATCTCTTTAGGACAAAAGTATTTCCATAATGTCACGAATACTTCTCTTCTAGACTCAAGACGGAAAGAGACCTACATGCCAATCTCTTACGTTGTAAAATATTGTAGTGTATAATGATGCAAGCAGCTATAGGTCTTATTTTTATTAGCGTTGTCAACCTTCCCCTGCCATTCACAATGTTTCCCCAAAATCTCAGCCAATGATATTTGAAAGACCCTCCCCATGCACGGAGGGGCCACCCAGATGCTACTAGAAAATGTCTTTATAAGGCACAATGGAGCAGGCCTGGCCGATTCTCCCCAGCCCAGATTAGCCCATCAACCAAGCAGAAGCAGCTGAATGTATTTTATACCCAGGCTTTCTACACAGAATAAACTAGAACCTTCTGGTTTTCCTAGTTTCCTTTAGAAAGAAAAAATTAACTGGTCCAATTGCAACATGGAAATGCCGGCATCTGAACTCCGCACAGGCAAGTCCAAAGAATTCAACTCCAACACGCTGTCGACATCTGGTAAGAGTCTGCTGATGATTAGCAAGGTCAATTTGATTTGCCCCCAAAATTAATGCAATTAGGAAAGCAGTTAAAACCTGATTGTTACAGCGTCCCTGAGAAGGGATGACTTAAGATTCCTCCTGGACACAGGCTACTTCTTGGAATAGGAAAATTTATCCCAGAATTGTTAGAGTTGCCTCCCACCCACATACTCTTTGATTTAGGTAAGATTATTAACTGATTAACAAGTGGTATGTCATATAAACCTATAGCAAAATTAAAGTGCTATACTCTGCTGAAATAAGCTGTTTTGTCCAGTTTAGTTGCATCAGAAGTCGACTTAGAGGTTAAGGCACCAGGCTAGAGTCCGGAGATGGTGAGTTCTAGTCTCACTTTAGGCATGAAAGCTGGCTGGGGGACTTTGGACAGCCAATTTCTCTCAGCCCAACCCACCTCACAGGATTGTTGTTGTGGGGAAAAATAGGAGGAAGAGGGTGCAATAGGTGTGTTCGCTGCCTTATTTATAAAAATTATATATATGTATGTATGTATGTATATGTGTGTGTATATATGTATGTATGTATATATATATTTGTGCTGATAAATAAAGGGAGACTAGTATAGATCTATTTCAAGCTATTTAGCTCTCATCAGCTAGCCATACTCTTACTGGGATTCGAACTTGTGCTGTATTACATCTTAGGCAGATGTCTTAGCCATTAAGCTAAGCCATGTATGTATGTATGTATGTATGTATGTATGTATGTATGTATGTAATTAATGTCACAGCCCCTGGTATGCCCAAATATGGCTAGCTGATGAGAGTTAAATAGCTTGAAATAGATTTATACTAGTCTCCCTTTATTTATTTATCAGCACAAATACAACACACATGTATGTATGTATACACACACACATGATAAAGGCTTACAATTTAATAAACAAACTCCTAGTCTAGCTAAAAGAATTCCTGGCTTCATCTACCAGCATGACACATGAACCAACCCATGTCCACACTCATTGCTTGAAGCTCTCCAGCTGTGTCCCCAGTTGAGCAGTCAACTCTTGATGTCTCATCTGCTGTCCCAAAGATGCTTTTTCAAGAGGCAACTGGACTTTGTTTTTCCTTGAAGAGGTTTTGCTTCTCATCCAAGAAGCTTCATTCAGTTCTGACTGAACGAATGGAGGAGGATGGAAGGATTTATATTCCTTGCAGTCACCTGGTTGTTAGCGCTCTTTGTGAGAGTTCTTTAGCCACTTGGAGGTTTACCTGTGTCCTCAGGGTCACCTTTCCAGGGTTTTAAGGAGGCCACCCTCTGCATCCAGAGAAGGGATAGACATCACCTATCTCTTGTTTATAACCCAGCCCTCTCAGCAACTCCAAGAAGGTGCCACACCCATTTGCACTTTGATTCGGGCGTCCCCATGGGTACGGATAACCCTCCAAGCGGCCTTGGTGACTCAGGGAGAGAGTGTCAACGCCCAGAGGGCTGCAAGGTGTATAAGGGGGGAACAGCCCAGAAACCACATTCACGGCAGGTCTGCTCGGCGTCCGGCTCCCTTCCTGGGGAATTCCCCCCCGCCCAGCTCCGCTTTGGGTGGGGGGTGTTTGAGCCATGGGGAGGGGAAGGGGACAACTAACCACAAGACAATTTACCAATTCAATTTCATTATTTAAAATAAATCCGTTCCAGTTTCCTTTTGCATCCTTCCTTTAATGCAGGGGTCCCAAAACTTGGCCTCTTTCAGACTGGTGGACTTCAACTCCCAGAATTCTTCAGCCAGCAGTCCCTGTCGGCAGAGCTGCCGGGCGAATTCTGGGAGTTGAAGTCCACCAGCCTTACAGTTTGAGGGGGTCCCCTGCTTTAATAGCTCTACCCCAGCGTTTCCTGGGTGTTCGTGTAACTCTTGCCTCGCGGCGTCTAGGCCGTGGCCGGTTGTCTCGGCTCCAGTTCGGGAGGCAGAGCGGCTCTCTCGCCGCTCTCGTGAACCAGCAGGATGGGCCGCCTTCCCTCCACCGCAGACTGAACGGCGCCCCATCAAACACACCCCGTCGGGCCCCGCACGTGCGCGCCCCTCGGCCGCCCGCACGTGACGGGCAGGCCCCGCCCACCGCCGAACAGCCGCGCGGCCCCTCCCTCCTTCCTTTCCCAGAAGCCCCCTCCCCCCCCTCACCGCTTCTTCTCCTCCTCCAGGCTGGGCCTCCCGACGAGGGAGACGGGAAGGGCGGCGTTCGCTTCAGGGCCCGCGGCCCGGCCTAGCGCTCGCTCGCTCGCAGCGGCGCCTCTTGCGACGGAGAGCCTGAGGGCGGCGGCGGCTCCGCCACCACGATACCCGCCTCAGCCGCTCGAGGGGTCGCGACGGAGGGGGGGGCGGCGGCAGCGGCGAAACTGCGTCATACACGCACGCTCGACGCTCATCCGCGCGGGACGTCAGGGCGGCGAGGCTTCCGATTGGCTGCCTTCTCCCCGGGAGCTCCCATTGGCGCTCCGTTCCCTCGACGTCGGCGCCTCGCGCTGGCTTTCTATTGGTCGGGCCCTAAGCCCTCCCCCAAACGTCGCCCTGTCTCCAATCCGCCGCGCCGTCCCTCCTGACGTCCGTCGCCACAGAGCGCCCTGGGACGCTTCGATTGGCTGGGGAGCGGAGCGCCCTGTTGCTGGGGTGGGGGGGACGGCGTCTCAGGGCGTCCGGTGGAAGTGGGCGGGGCCTAAGCGGGTGCGCTTCGTTCCCATAGCAGCGAGGAGGAGGAGGCGGGGCCGGAAGCGGCCGGAGGAGGAGGAGGAGGCGCCTGCGAACTACGCTTCCCGGCATCCCCGGGCGGTGCAGCGGCGGTCGAGGCTGCCGGGATCCGTAGTGCGGAGGAGGCGAGCGGGATGTTGCAGGTGGCGCTGCCGTTGGAGCGCGAGCGGGACGGGGCGCTGCTGCGGCTGCGCTTCACCTGGCTGGCGGCCGGGACGGTGGGCTGCCCGCTGGGCGGCTTCCTCTTCTGCCTGGGCTGGTCGCTGCTCTTCCACTTCCATGAGGCCACCGCCACCCACTGCGGGGTCAGTCACGGGGGCCACGGCGGGAGAGGGAGGGAGGGAGGGGAGGAGAGACCCCCCCCGCTGAGCCCCCCCTCTCCTCCCCCCCTCCTCTCCCCCCTCAGGTGCCGAACTACCTGCCGTCTCTGAGCGCCGCCATCGGAGCCGCCACCCCCGAGCGCTACGTCTGGCGCCTCTGCATCGGCCTCCACTCGGCGCCGCGGCTGCTGGTGGCCTCGGCCTACTGGCGCCACTACCGCGCCTGCACCTGCCTTCACCCGCGCTACTCGCGCCTCTGCCACGCCGTCCTGGCCCTGTCGCTGGCGGAGAACCTGGGCCTCCTCCTGCTCACCTACGTCTCCTCCGCCGAGAACCACGGTAGGTGGGGGAGGGGAGGGAGGGGAGCGCGACCCTTGACCTCCCCTCCCCGTCTCTCCCCCCCCCTCCATGCCCTCTGCCAACCCACTGCCCTCAGTCTCCTGCCCCCCCCCCCACATATACACACTGGGCACGGCCCTCCCCCCTTGCCCCCCCCCCCAGTGTCATCCCTTTGTGGTGCCCCCTCCTTCCTCTCTTCCCCGGGAGGGGAGGGCGACCCTTGACCCCCCTCCCCGTCTCTTCCCCCCTGCTCTCTGCCACCCCCACTGCCTGCCCCTCTCAGTCTCCTCCCCCCCCCCACATATACACACTGGGCACGGCCCTCCCCCCCTTGTCCCCCCCCCGTGTCATCCCTTTGTGGTGCCCCCTCCTTTTTCTCTCTACCCCCCCCCCCACCAGTGCAAGAAGTCTTCCAGGCCCCCACGCCTGAATGGGAGCCCCCCCCCCCCAGGAAGTCCAGTGCCGGCACCCGCTCCAACCTGATGACCTCCAGAGGCCACTCCGGTGAGGCCAAGGCTGGTCCTCCAGGCCAGGAGGCCAAAGGAAGCACCCAAGGCCCCAGCTGAAGAGGCCCAAACTTCAAGGCAAGGCAAGAGGGCCCCCCGCTCCCAGCATCCCCTCCGTCTGCCTGCTGTGCTCAATAGCCAGCTTCCATTCCCCTCCCCCCCCTTCAAGAAGGGCGAGGCTTTCTCCCCGGGTAAGATAAGATCACCGTCACGGTCATGTTTTGCTCTGGGCACACCCATGAAGACTGAAACCCTCTGGCCGGCTGCCAAAAGGGGACACCTACATCACACACACAGGGACGGGATGTATGGATACCTGCGTCCACACACATACATACATACGTACAAAAGTCCCTGTCCATCTTGAATACATAGAGCAGTGTTTCTCAACCTTGGCCACTTGAAGATGTCTGGACTTCAACTCCCAGAATTCCCCAGCCAGCATTCGCTGGCTGGGGAATTCTGGGAATTGAAGTCCAGACATCTTCAAGTGGCCAAGGTTGAGAAACACTGACATAGAGGGAAGCTTAAGCCTTCCCAAGGTTGATGCTCCGTGGAGCAAAACTGTGGCTGAATCTGGATGTAAGGCCCTCCCCGAAGGCGTCAGGGAAAAGGGGTTGTGTGGCGTCCCAGATGCTCCTGCGGACTCTGGTCAAGCGTCGCTTGTGTGCCCTGTGCTGGGCAGATGGACCTGAACTGCCAATAATCTTCTCTGCTGTCCTCACCCTCCCGGCAGCACCTTCCTGTCCAGAGCAGAAATGCTTCCAAACCGGAGAGTAACGCAATAATCTGGCTCTGCCTTTTCTCTGCCCTGCGATCAGATGCAGAAGGCAGCTCCTCCACCTGCGTTATTTCCCCACCCGGAGCCTCAGGGCTTCCCTGCCGCAGCTGCACTTCAGCCAAATCCATCCCAGATGGCTGCTGGGAGCCATTGGCCAACTCCCTGACATGCCCAGGAATGGCTCATCCGCCTTCGAGCTGGAGAGAAAACTGGGGACACATCCATGGAGTCATCACCCCCTCCTCACCAATACCCCCGCCACCTTGTCTTCCCTCCTAAATGCCACCCCTCCCTGTCACACCCCTGCCCCTTCTCTTCTTCCCTGATTGCCCTCCCCCCACACATACACACCCCTGTCCTTGTTTCCCTCATCATTCCCCCAGCCCCTCCCTCTCTGTTTCCTTCTCCTTCCCCCCCAACCTCCCCGCCTCCCCCACACCGTCACTCTCTTCCCCCTTGTCTCCCCGCAGGTTTTCACCAACACGCCTTCGGCCTCTTCATTGTCTCGGCCCTCGGACACATGTTCCTGACCTGCCTCCTCTGGCGGCTAACCAAGAAGTATGCCATCAGTCCGGAGGTAAGAATGCCCCCTAGACACCCCCCCTTCCCTCCCCCCAGCTGCCTTCTCCTTTGGACTCCCAGCTGCACCCAGTTTCCCAAGCAGCTGTCGCTCCCCCCCTTGGTCCCTTCCCCTGGTTTGTCTCTCCCTGTCCTAAAGACGGTTCTAAAAGAGGCGTTTTTGCAAACAGTCCCTCTTAAGCGTGGGGATTCTGCTCCCAGGCAAACAACCCTGGAGCCCATCCGGCCCCTCCCAGAACTCTTCTCACAGTTCAGTTTCAACTCCCCCCCCTCCCCAGGCCTTGGCCCTCCCTTCCAGCCTCCCTCCAGGGTTCATGGCAGGCCGGCCCCCGAGGCGGCACTCCTGGCCCTTGTTGGGCTTTAAGGCTTTGCCTGACCTCTGCTGACCCTGCGCCAGATAGGAGCCACCTGGCCAGCAGGTCCTTGGCCTTCCTTTTGTTGGGAGGGGCTGTTATGGCTGTCGCTCGGTGCCTCCCCAGCTGTAGGCGACTGCAGCTCCCAGCCTGGCGAAGCAGCTTTGATACAGAATCCTCCTGGGAAGCTGCTGGAGGGGGAAGGCATCCGAGGTCAGCGTCCTTGGCAGGCTGTCCCAGGTTGGGAGTCTCTCAAAGGGCCTCCCACTGCCCGTAGTTCACCCCACGCGGAGAGGGAGGGTGCAGCCTTGATCCTTGGAAGAAACCTCTGGCGCTCTGTAGAAAGTGGAGGTGCACAGGGAGTGAGGCCTCCGGGAAGCCAGGGCCAAAGGAAAGGGGGCGAGCTGTGTCCGAGGCTCCCTTCCGGAAGGCAGAGGGTGTCTCTTTGGACACGCCATTGTTTTAGTCGCCTCGGGTGGAAGATCTCCAATGAACTTTGACCCCATGCTGCCTAGCATGATAGAAGAGAATATTTGTTTTTGTTTTTTTTAATTTTAAAAAAAGATTTTATTGGTAAAACGAAAATACAACATCCATAACTTGTAAAAAACAATACAACTACATTTCGAGATATTCCCATACTATCAAATCATTATAAACATCAAAGGTTAGGTATCTTATTCCTTCCCTCCCTCTTCTCTTCCCTCATTTACCCTTTTCTTCCCTCCCCCCCTTACTTACTTCTCCTCTGCCTTCCCTCCTTTCTTTTCTCCTTTCCTCCTTTCCTTCCCCCTCCTTTCCCTCCCTCGATCCCCCCCTCCTTCTCACATACCTTCCCTCCTTCCCTCCTCCTTCCTTTTCTCTTAATCTCCCTCCTTTCCTCCCTCCTTCCTTCCTTCCTTTCAACCCTCCTTCTCTCTTTCTTTCCCTCCCTCTTTCCCTCTTTACTACCCTCTCCTCTTTCCTTCCTCCCCCAGTTTCTTCTCTTTCTTCTCTCCTTCTTTCTTCCCACCTCCTTTCCCTTCTCTTCTTTCTCTTCCTCCTCTTTATCCTTCCCCCCTTCTTCTGCCGTTCCTGTTCCTCTCCTTTCTCCTCTCCATCCTGACTTCCCTACTGTCCTCCTTCCCTCCCCTCTAACCTTTGTTACATTTACATATTTTCCTCTGCTGAGGACAACCTGGTTCTCTTATAGGAGAGAATATTTGCAGCTCAGGGTCGAACTGTGTTGCTCTCTGAGCTTGGTGGCTTCCTTGCTGGCCTTTCAGTACCCAACTAGGGAACGTCATCAGCGCTAGAAGGGAGGGAGGCTTGTGGAAAGGAGGAGGAGGGGGGCTTGGTACTCTCTGGGGTTGTTTTGTTGCAGGCGTTTCGCAGCCCAGCTAGGGAACCTGATCTGTGCTAGCAGGGAGTGGGGTTTGCTTGGTGGGGAGGACGATGACAACAGCCATGAGGTTCTTGGTCTTCCCTGAGCCTGGTGGTTTCCTTGCAGGCATTTATTTCATTACCAGTCCTCTGGCTAGCACTGATGGCGCCACCTAACATGGCAAAGAAACGTCTGTGAGAAAAGCACCCAGTTCAGGGAGCCCCAAGGGCCCCCCCTGCTTCGCTTTATCCTGGCTGTGTTGTTTGGACTGGTGCCGGCCGGGTACAAGAAGCCCCTGAGCCCCCCCCCACACACACACCCGGTCTCCTGCCTGTGCTTGGGGGCCGCTCTGGGAGGCGCCCCTGGAACTGAATCCTGGCTTTTGGGGGCTGATCCGGAGATTCTGCCGGCTGCAGGAGGGAAAGGATGGTCCTTGGCCACCAGGGGGCAGTCTTCCTGGCTTGCCTTGGTTGCTTCCTGCTCCTGCGGCTCCTGTTTGTACTGGGCGGGGCATAATTGGGGGAAGAGGGGAGGGTGCGTTGGGGTCCCAGAAGGTTTAGGGCAGAGGTCTCCAACCTTGGGCCACTTTAAGACTTGTGGACTTCAACTCCCAGAATCCCCTAGACAGCAAGGAGGTTTCTTTTAGTCTCATACACACATTTGCAAGTATACAGTTATTATTATCACCTTTTAACACTTCTAAACATTCATTTTTCCATATAAAAAATAAAATATATGATTGGGATTGCTTTGCTTACCATCCCATACACCTATTTTGTTTTACCCCCACTCTACTTTCCTTTCCTCCCTCCCTCCTTTCCCTTTCTTTCTTCCCTTTCCTCTCCCCTATTCCTCTCTACCTCTTCCCCTTCCTACCCTCTCTCCTCCTCCTCTTCCTATCCCTCCCCATCTCCCTCTCCTTCCGTCTCTTCTGGAAGAAAGTTGGGCGGCCCTGGTGCCCAACACAAGGGCTCCCCCCCCCCGGACCCCCAGCCAGCCCAGCCTCTCTGCAGGAGGCCCAAGACCCCCACCCATCCCCTCCCAATAAGTCTGGCTCTGGACAGGGTTTAATCCCAGAAATATCCATCTAGTTACTGCTGCCGGCTCTTCGAGGTAGGCCAGGAAACACGGCTGATGGAAAGCCTCTGCGCCACAGAAGGTTGGCTCGGTTCCCCTCGGAGTAAGGGAGGCGTCCGGTGACTCTATTGTTATCCCTCTCTCCCTTTAAGGCAGAACCATCGCTCAACCATTTGCTCAGGATGGCATAAGGGCCTTGGGCAGGGGGTTGGACTAGAGGACCTCCAAAGGTCCCTTCTGGCCCTAGCGTTCTATGAAGTGAGGATCTCCTTCCGCCTGCAACTGGCCTCAAGGCCGTCTCTCATCCCTCTACAACCGCAAAGAGAGTGCTACCCTTCGGCCCCCCAGGGTTACCCTTTGACCGTGATCGTGATGGGGGTGACTGGAGTTATGGCTGTTGTGCAGAGGATGTGGGAAGCCAAGGGGGGAGCTGTGATGTGAGCCCAGGGAGAGGACAGAACAACAGAGCTGGAAGGGACCTCGGAGGTCTTCTAGTCCAACCCCCTTGCTCAAGCAGGAGACTCTATACCAGTGTTTCTCAACCTTGGCCACTTGAAGATGGGGAAGTGTCTAGGACAGTGTTTCTCAACCTTGGCCACTTGAAGATGTCCGGACTTCAACTCCCAGAATTCCCCAGCCAGCGAATGCTGGCTGGGGAATTCTGGGAGTTGGAGTCCGGATGTCTTCAAGTGGCCAAGGTTGAGAAACACTGCCCTAGAGCGTTTCAGATAGGGGGCTGCCCAGTCTTTCCTCAAGAGCCTCCAGTGATGGAGGATGGAGCAGCCACAACTTCTGGAGGCAACTTCTACGGATTAAATTGTCCTCCCTGTCAGGAAGTTTCTCCTGAATCCCAGGTGGATCAGCTTCCCTCTGTTGCTTCTCTTCCTGCCTTCCGGGGCTTTGGGGAACAAGGCACAATCCCCTCTTTCTTTGGGGCAGCCCCTCAGATACCGGAAGGAAGCTCTGTCTCTGTGTGTGTGTGTGTCTGGAGTCCTCCTCTCCGGTAGACCAGCCCTAGTGAGGGAGGGGGAGGTTGTTAGTGGGGCAGGGGAGGCTCCCTCTGCCCCCATTGAGGAGGATTTGCACACAGCCAGCAGCACAAGCGCAGCCACTTCCTGTGTGAACTTTCACATCGCAGCTTGTTGTCCTCAGTTGAGCCTGAGCTGCACCCAGCCCCCCCCTTTCCCAAAGCCCGGGGCCTGATCCTGTGGGCCCGTGCCCAGCCCAAGAAGCCCCAGGGAGACCGGGGAGGGGAGGCGCAGGGGGGTTCCTTTGGAAATTCAGCCCCCGTCCACATCAAGCAGTGCTCAACTTACAGCAGTCTGAAGTTGCAACGGCGCTGCAAAAAGGGGTTTTTCACTTACGACTGTTCCGTCATCCCCATGGTCACCTAATCAAAGTGCTCGTCAACCGGCTCGTATTTGTGACGGTCGCCATCTCCCGGGGTCACACGATCCCCTTTTGCGACCTTCTGACTAGCAAAAGTCCCAGGGGAAGCCCAGAATCGCTTAACGACCGTGTTTCTGACTTAAGAGCTGAAGTGATTCACTTAATAACTGGGGCAGGAAAGGCCGTAAAACCGGGCGGAACTCAACAAATCCCTTACTTAGCGGCGTAGGTTTTGGGCTCAATTGTCATAAATTGAGGACTATGGTTAGTAACCAGGATTTCCCAGGCGGCTCCTTTTGCACGTGTGAATCTGTCTCGGTTTGCAGGCGGGAGTCTGGCCAGCCCTCCCCTCCCCTTTCACCCCCTTCTCCCTCCGCTGCTGCAGCTGAGACCCCCCCCTGCCTGCCCCTGAATAGGAGCCCCCTGAGTCGGAAGAGGTGCCGGCAGAGGCCTCCCCTCTGTGCTCTCACCCTTGTGCCCGGCTTTTCTCTTTGCTCTTCTCTCCCAAGTGGGTGTTTCGCTTGAGGGAATTCCCAAAGGGGAAAAGACTGGCGTGGGAGGGAGACGGGTGTGTGTGTGTGTTGCAGCACCCGCTCTTGGGGGCTCAGAGATTGCTCAAGAGAAACGACGTGTGGGGGACTTTCTCAGCCCCATCCAGAGCGCGGTTCCTTCTGCAAACTTTCTCAAACTGAAACCACCACACGGGCTATTTGTGGCCCATTCGTGTGATGCTACCAGTAGCTGCTTCTCAGGGCCACCGGTGGTGCCTCCCCCAACCCCCCCAGCACCACCACCGTCTGCTCTAAATAAGCCCTCTGCAAAACCACCCTGGTTGCGCTTGTCTGCCTCAAGAGAGCCGAGGCAGGCAGAGGATCGGAGGGTGAGGTCTGCTTCTGCAGCCGCAGCCCTCCGGGATTGGCTCCGGCTGCAGCAGGGCCTGGGCTGCGCTCGGCCGCGAAGGGGGTTTGGGGAAGGATGTTCTCCAGAGGCCCCAGAAGAGGAGAGCCACAGAGAGGATGCGGGCAGGGGGGGCTGAGGCGTAGGAAGGACGGTTGCAGGAACCGGGAAGGTCTCCTTTGAGGAAAAGAAGGACGAGGGCAGGGATGATGGGGAACCTTTTGGGCCCCAAGTGCCCGAAGCGCATTGGGGCGTGCATGAACAATGCCCCGCAGCACCAGAGGCCCAAGGAGCAGCTGGCCGGTGCACACGCCGGCTGAGCTTCTGGTTTCCAAAGCGGCCATAAACAGCCAAAAGACAGGCATGCGCACGCTGGCCGGCTGGTCCTCCGGTTTCCAGCCTGTGCAGGTACACCGGCCGGCTGGTCTTGGTGTGCGCGAGAGCCCCGGAAACCCGGAGAGCAGCTGGCTGGCTGTGCATGCCCGTCTTTGGCTGCTTGTGGCCGCTTTGGGGGCTGAAAAGCAGAAGAGCAGCGGCCGATGGCACCCGTGCCCACAGGGAGGGATCTTGTGCCCCCTCTGGCGCAGCTGCATAGCTTCACCATTACGGGAGATATGGGGGTGGAGCGATGGCACCTTCCAGTATCTGAGGGGCTGCCAAAGAGGGGAGGGGGTCGTCCTGTTCTCCAAAGCCCCTGAAGGCAGGACGAGGAGCAACGGGTGGACGGTAACCGAGGAGGGAAGCAACCTGGCAGGGAGGACGATTACGCAGGGGAACAGAAGTCGCCCCCGGGAGTTACAGGTCCTGCATCCCGGGGGGGCTTTGGGGAAAAGGCAGGGCAGCTGTTTCACGGGGACTCAGGGGGGGGGTCTCCGGCCGAGGCCCCTTCCAGCCCTGGGGGTGGAGGCTTGGGCCCAGCCGCTGAGGTTGCAGGCCTGGGGGAGGCCCAGACCCTTCTAGCCCTGCATTGAGGGCTCCGGCCAGAGGCTCCTGCAAAGCTGACCAGCAGCTGGACAAAAGCTCTCCTTCTGGAAGAGCCTCTTTCTCCCCTCTGCCATTCGGCAGTTTTCCACCCAGGGGGCAGGGAAGCCACGGGGTGGGGAGGGGGCTGAGTTTCTGGAAACTGCCTGGAATGACCAGGAGGGCAGGGTCTGGAGGAGGAGGAGGAGGAGGAGCTCCCAGTCCTCATTCTCTGGGCCTGCCTCCCCCTGAAGCCTCCCACGGAGCCTGCAGAGAAGCAGGGGGGCTCCGTTCAGAGTTACAACGTCACTAAATGAAAGTGACTGATGACCACGTTTCACACTAACGGCCGTTGTAGCATCCCCGCAGTCACGTGGTCCGAATCCAGGGGACCAGCGATGGTCACGTGACCCCCTTTCGGTGACCTTCTGGCAAGCAAAGTCTGTGGGAGGCCAGATTCACTTAACAACCGGGCTACTCACTTATTGACTGCAGTGATTCGCTTAACACCTAAGCAGTGGGAGGGGGGTTGCTAATTTTTTTACTACCAATTTGGCCATCCCCCCCCCCCCTCCCGCGCATGACGCTTGTGCACATGTGTGGCAGTGTCTGGCCGGGTGGGCGGAACCACCGATCCAGGTTGAACCAGGAGCAAGAAAGGGAAGAAAGGGGGCAAAAGGGTCAAAGCTCACTTAACAAACGTCTCGCTTAACAGCAGAGAGGTTGGGCTCGGCTGGGCTCGTCAGTCCAAGGTGGCTTTTTGTAGGAATGAGGGAGTTCAGCTCTGACAGTTTCAGCCTTGCCAGATGTGGAGGAAGTCCAGGGGTTCCAATCGCAAATGAGGTAGCCCCCCCGTGCCCCCCCCTGACCCTATGCTTTCCTTTCTGCTTGCAAAGGAGGAAAGGGAGACCCCCATGCGCACCCTGTGGGCGTCCCAGGGTGGGCTGGCAACCGAGGGGGGGGGGTGCAGAGGAGGGGGCTCCCTTGGCCTGGGTGGAAGCAGAGGGGGCTGAAGGGGGGGGGTGGGGGTCTCCAGGGGAAGTCACCCCGCTCTCTCTCTCCCCGCAGGAGCGCAAGTCCTACAAGTGGAAGTGGTGGCTCTTCCTCTTCAACTTGCTGACCTTCCTGATGGCCGTCTGCTGCTACTTCCGCCACAACCTCTACTGTGAGGCTGGAGGTGAGGCAGCCCCCCTCCCCCCCCTTCTCCAGACCCCCGCTCTGCCCTCTGCTCCCCCTTCCCACGGCTGGAGCCTTCAGAGCGGGTGGGGGGGGGTCCTGGAGCTGAGCCCCCTGGGAGTCAGGCCAGGCACAGGAAAGGAATTCCGCTCCAAAGGCCTTTGGAGACATGGAAACAGCCCAACAGGCCCTTCGATATCAGCCCGTTAAATCGGGAGGGAGGCCAGTTTTGGAGGCATGGATCTTTTTACGGAGTGAGGTTTATTAAAGCCAGCAGGCCTTTTGGGGGCCCAGAGACCCTCCTTGGGGGCCCACACCTTTTATGGGGTGCAAAGCAAGCTTTCCGTGGCCAATGATGCAAAACCAACGGGGGCTTTGGGTCCGGGGAGCTCAGAAGCTTTAGGCCCCCGAAAGCCCCACAGGGAGGCTTTCTGCGCATGGCCAGGAACTCTCTTGGCTGCCAGAAGGGAGGAGGGGGTGCGGACGTTGAACGCGAACGGAGTCCCCGACGTGGAGCAGGACGTCCCGGGCAGGGTGGGTTTTGCTTCCTACCGGGGCTCTCCAAATTTGGCAGGATCCCCCAGCCAGGGCCAGGCTAGAAGACCTCCGAGGCCCCTTCCCGCCTTGAGACGCCCCGTCCTGCCTCTGCTTCCCCTTGCAGTGTACACGATGTTCGCCTTCCTGGAGTACCTGGTGGTGCTGTCCAACATGGCCTTCCACATGACCGCCTGGTGGGACTTTGGCAGCAAAGAGCTGGTGGTCGGCTCCCAGCTGGAGGACAAGCGCTTCTAGCCCAGACTGGCCGGCCAGCTGGTGGAGGAACCTCTCCATGGGGGGGGGAGGGGGGCAATGCCACTGCTTTGGGAAGGAGCCCCCCCAGGAAATGACTCTCCCAGCACCACCACCCCCACCTGCTGCTCTCCAAAGGACGTTGGGAGCCACTGCCTACTGGGGAGGGGGGCCTTTATCCTCCAGGGCGGAGGGGGCAGGGCCATGGGAAAGGCTCCCTCCTGGGGGAGTGGCGCCTGGCCCCCTTCGGCCCTCAGTTTCCCCCATTGGGGTTTTTGCTGTCCCTAAGGAAGGTGACAGCAGGGCTGGGTCCTGGGGGTGAAGCCGATGGGCAGGAGGGGCCGAGGTCCTTGAGGCTCTCCCCTCCCCTCGGGTTTTAGCTTTTGTGTTGATATCCCCAGGCAGGGGGGAGGGGGGGGGCTGCTGTGATGTGACGGTGTTAATAACCTCCCTGCTTCGGCTCCCTTCCAGAGACGGGGGGGGGGGGCTGGGGAAAGGGTTGAAGGGCGTCTTGTGTGGCTCTTCCCGTCAAAGGTGCAGATGTGGAGGAGAACCAGGCTGCTGTGCGGTGGCTGCTGGGTGGCCGGAACGGGCTTGCACCACGACCAAAGGAGGGGCTTGGCTGAACGGTTGGGCCCAGGGGAGGCCGGACAAGGCCCGGGGCTTCCTCTGGAGCCGGGATTGGGGGGGGGGGGAGAGAGAGAGAGAGATGGATTCGCTCCCCTCCGACTCCCTTCCCCCCCATCCCCCCCCAGGAGAAGGGAGGCTGAGCGGAGGGGAGGCTCCTCCACTGGCCCCAACCCCAAATGCATCCTCTGAAGGTCAAGGCCTTCGGACAGGGGCCCCCCTGCCCCCCCCCCCGAAGCGGTTCCATCCCCTCTGCCTCCCGTCTCCCTGCAGAAACATTTGCCTCCACAGATCATGTATTTTCATCTACTTTTTACTCTCCCCACAAAATAAAAGAGTATTTTTTTAAAAGGAGGGCTCTCTGGGTGGTCTTAGGGGAGGGCAGGGGGGGGTTGACCTTTTTGGCTCCAATCTTACACCGTCAGTCCGTCCCTCCTCCCTCTCTCGCTCTGCAGCCACTCAGGGCTTTTTACAGCCGGGGAAGCATCTGGGGAAATGGAGGGGGGGTGAATTGTTCTCCCCCCCCCCCATCTGAGGAAACCTGGCTAGGGAATTCTGGGACTTGAGGTCCATCTCTCTTCAAAGTTGCCCAGGCTGAGAAACCCTGGAGGAAAGGGTCCTTCTGGCCCCATGCAACTCTATCACTTGTGGCAGGCTGGGGAATTCTGGGAGTTGAAGTCAAAGAGGCACAAGATGGAAGAGATCCTGCATCCAGCTCTGGGCCTCCAATGCTTCCCAAAAGGGGCCGGGGAGGAATCGGAGTGAATTCCGGGGGGGGGGGACCCAAGTCCCATGGGGCACAGCCATGTCTTCCGCCTGTGCAAGGGACCCCCAAGGAGGGAGAGGAGCCCCTCTTCAGAGGCCTCCAGAAGGCCTGGCCTGGGGGGGGGGTCAACAAATTACAGGGAGCCCTTGACTTACAACAGTTCACTTAGTGACCGTTTGAAGTTACAACTGCACTGGAGAAAGTGACTTATGACCAGTTCAACATCCCCGTGGTCCCATGATCAAAATTCATTAGCAGTTGGTTCATATTTACGACGGTCGTGGTGTCCCAGGGTCACGTGATCCCCTTGTGTGACCCCCCCACAAGCAAACTCAATGGGGAAGCCGGATTCACTTAAGGACCATGTCGCTAACTTAGCCACTGCTAAGCCACTTCACTTAACAACTGTGGCAAGAAGGGTCATAAAACGGGCAAGGCTCCTTAACAACGTACATTTTGGCCGCAGTTGTGGGTCGTAAGCCAAAAACTACCTGTGACGCTCAAAAGGCCAGGCGAGGCATCGCGAGGCGTTTCATGAGGGCAAGAAGTGTTGGCCTGTGGAACACAGTGCCACATGATGGGTGGGGGGGGAATGCTCCTTTGCTGGGAAGGATGCTCTAGGCCAGTGTTTCTCAACCTTGGCGACTTAAAAGTCCTGTGGACTTCAACTCCCAGAATCCCCCAGCCAGCTATGCTGGCTGGGGGATTCTGGGAGTTGAAGTCCACAGGACTTTTAAGTCGCCAAGGTTGAGAAACACTGCTGTAGGCGGAGCCAGCCTGGAAGTGGGTGTGGCCAGAGGTTGCCATTCAGCCCCCAGAGATGCAGCCTTTCCAGCCTCCTTGGGATCCGGTGATCCCTGCGATTGGGGGGGTGGGAACCACTGGAAGCCCACCAGTCTTAAAGTTGCCAGGTTTGGAGAGCCCTGGCATCATAGGCTGTCAAGGGGGGGGGATCTTGATGTCTGCTCCCCCCCCTGTTTTGAGGAGGAGGCCTCGGGGGTCCCAAGTTCAAAATCCACCTTCCAGTAGACGAAAGCAACCAGATGACACCATTGAGTGGAGGTTCCACCTTGTTTTGGACCTTGGAGAAGTGTTACGGGGCTGCCCCTCCATCTCCCCCTCCTCCCCAGACTGAAATCCTTTGGGGGCAGGGGCCCCATTCCCCATCCTGCACCAGCCGGCCTGGCACAAGATGCCCAGCCCAAACGGAATCGAGCCATGAAACGCCAGCTGTCCTTTCTGGGACATTTAGAAAAGGCAGACTCTGGATCCTTCCTCAAAGCACCGGAGCCTTGATGGAACCTCCATGGGCAGGAGCAGTGAATGAGTTGCTTTGAGTGACTGGGCCCCCTCGGTCCTTGCAGCTGGCCAATGGAAAGGGACCCCTCGTGGGGGGGGGGGAGGACAACTGGCTCGATTATTATTCAGAGATTGCTACTGCTCCAGTATCATTGATGCTATTGCAAAGAATAGCGGGGGGGGGGGCAAGGTCCAGAGTTACCTTTCCTTAAGTTCTCCCGAGTTGTCCTGGGCCCCTGGATGACGCAGACCCCGCCTCGACCCTGGAAGGAGCCTCAAAGACACCGGGGAGGGCAGTTGCCATCTTTATTGAGGGGGGGGTTTGACAAAAAGACCCTGGTGCAGGGAATGTAGAAGGAGCCCCCCCCTCCCCCTGAGTCTCCCAGGCCAAAGGCTGGAGAGGCCGCTGCTCTCGGGCGTGGTCAGCTGGACAGGAACAGGAGGAAGCGCCGGTTGGGCAGGGGGGGCGTGTGGGCAGCGAGACCCCCATATTTCCTTCCGGGAGGGATGATTCACCACAAAGGGCTGAGAGCCGTAACGTCTGAAAGTCTACCTGAGCAGGGAGAATCCTGACTTCCAAGCCGTCCGGCAAGTTTCTAGTCCCTACGACAGTGGAACCTGGCCGGCCAATGACTGGGCCTCGCCAAGGGTGTCCGGGAAGTCCGAGAGAGGCTGGGTTTGAACTGAGGCGGGTGGGAAGCAGCTGGACTTGGGGTCTTTCCTCTTTCAAGGCAAAGCGTGTGCAGAACCGGGCTCTCTTGGGAGCCTCCCTTGACGTGCGCAGGGGATGCCCCGTGACCTCTGGCAGTGGAAGGCGGCGGAGGAGGAAAGGCCTGGGCCGCAGAATGGGAAGCCCCGCGGAGAGACTGCGCACAAGGAAGGCGGCGGAAGCACTGAAAGCGGAGCGTTTCCTTTGTAAACAGGATGTGGAGGAGGAGGAGGGGGTGGCAAAAGGGGCATCGCGCTTGGCAGCTGCCACAACTCCCCCATCTTTCGACTCTGCAAGGCGCACCTGGCCTCCCTCCACAGTCCGAGGGACCCTTCGGCTGGGCGTCGCTGAGTGCGAGGGATTCGGGGCGCTTTCGGTTTCACCCTCCTTCTCCTGGGGCGGATTTTCTGCCAAGAGGGAGCGAGGGAAAGCGGGTCGCTTGGCACCTCTGCCCGGGAAGAGCAGGGCAAGGGGGGGGAAGGCCGGGGTGTGTGGAGAAGGAGGCGTATCCTCTGGGTCTCCGGAGCCTCTCCGTCCCCCAGTGGCCCCAGGGGGGCTTTTCCAAGAGGCCCCTGGACGCCCCGGGTTTTCTTCCTTCGAGAGGCTTCGCTTCGGCTCCGGGAGCAGGAGCCCAGGAAGCCCAGCTGCCCCTTGGAAAAGCCCCTCTGGGCGCCTCTCCCGGACACCACCCAGGGAACGGGGAGCTTTGCCAAGGCCGTCCTCTAGCTGCCACCACCCTTTAGCGACCAAGGGTGCAACAGCCCTGTAAAATGCGACTTATGACCAGTCCTTGTTCTTACGACTATTCCCGCATCCACCCGGGCCCTTGGCCACCGGCAGGTGCTTACGACAGCTGTGGCATCCTCTCGGGCCCACGTGATTGCCACGGGCGACTTCCTCAGCCGGCTCCTGACGAGCAAAGTCAATGGGGGACGCCAGATCTGTTTAACGGCCGCCTGGTTCTTTGAACGGCAGTGATTCACTTAACCCTGGAGCCCCAGCGGCCCAGTGGTTAGAGCGCAGCATTGCAGGCTGACTCTGCCCACTGCCAGGGGTTCGATCTTGACCGGCACAAGGTTGACTCAGCCTTCCGGTCCTTCTGAGGGCTGTGAAATGAGACCCAGATTGTTGGGTCTCCTCTTGAGCTGCGGGTTGGACTAGAAGACCTCCAAGGTCCCTTCCAACTCTGCTGTTTTGCTTGTTAAATGAAGCTGGCTGTGTAAAACCGCCCTGCAGCCCTGCGGGGTGGAATGGAAGGCGAAGGGCTGTAGCTGCGGCTTAACGACTGTGGCAGAAAAAGGCCAAAAAGTCTCATGTGTGACTCATTTAGCAACCACACTTCTTAGCCACGGGAAGCCTGGTCGTAAGTGGAGGGCCGGTCATCCTGGCCTCCCCACCCCCTGGGGGAAAAGGCTCTCCAAGCAGGCCGGCCCCGGATCCACCCTTGGAAGCAGAGTTTGGGCAAAGCAGAGGGGAGGGGGCGCCTGGGCATAAGCAGAGGGCAGTGGGGCCCCTTCAAAGCAGCCGGCAGGGCTTCTTGGGCTTGGGCGGGGCCGGGTTGAGGACGGCCCGGACGGCTTCGGTGAAGACCTCCTTGATGCCCTCCTGGTTGAGGGCCGAGCACTCCAGGTACTTGACGGCGTGGATCTGCTTGGCGAGGCCGGTGCCCTGCTGGGGGCTGACGGGCAGCTGGCTCTGCTCCTTCAGCTTCTTCAGGGCCTCCGGGTTGCTGCGCAGGTCTTTCTTGGTGCCCACCAGGAGGATGGGCACGTCGGGGCAGTGGTGGCAGACCTCCGGGTACCACTTGTGCTTGACGTTCTCGTAGGAGGGCGGGCTGGCGATGGAGAAGCAGATGATGAAGACGTTGGTCTGCGGGTAGGAGAGGGTGCGCAGCCGGTCGTACTCCTCCTGCCCGGCCGTGTCCCACAGGTTCAGGCTGATGGTCCGGCCGTCCACCGTGTTCTGGGCACTGTAGTTGTCGAAGACGGTGGGGATGTACTCGTTGGGGAAGGCGTTGGTGGTGTAGCAGATGAGCAGGCAGGTCTTGCCCACCGCCCCGTCACCCACCACCACGCACTTGATGCTCTGCATTGCGGCGGCTCTCCAGGGCGCTCCGTCTCAGCGGCCTGCGGGAGAGGTGGGCAAAGGTTAATTGACGCGCAAAACACAGCCTCTCATTATCAAGACAACCCCTGCCTTCTCGAGGTGCCCACCGTTTTTCCAACAGAAGGGGCTCTGTCGACTCTTGGGCCCGGCAAGCTCAAGTAGTACTCAGCCTAGACCAGTGATGGGCAACCTTTTTGGCGTGGTGTGTCAAAAATCGGCAAAAAATCGAGCATAACTCGCGTTGTGTGTCACTTCGACAAAAACATAATTTTGCGCAATTTATGGTTTAAGCTACAAAAATGGCGCTCACAGTTCCCGTTGGCACTCCGCTGTTCCCTGCTGTGGTGCGGTCGTAACCGACAGTCCCAGGAGTAGACTCTCTGTGCCGGCCTGACTGGAGAGAGGCGCGCACTGTTCCCGCGCTCCTCTCCTGCGGGTCCTCCCTCGCCGCGCTGATGACGTGTGTGCACACGGCACGCACGCCTTACCAGCAGCCCCTGCGCTCAGAAAGGGGCGGCGGCGATACAGTAAGTGAGTGTGGGCGGGGGAGATCACACGTCCCCCCCCCCGTTCCTCCAGCACAGATTCTTTCATCCTCGGCGGCCGTGCAGGAGCCGAATCCTGTGCGTGTCACCCCAAATGGCTACGCGTGTCAGCACTGACACGCGTGTCATAGGTTCGCCATCACTGGCCTAGAATCATGGATCCCGTTGATTCGGGATGCATGCGACTCTACAGCGAAGGGACTGGCGATGCCGTACCGACGCTAAAGACTTAAGTCAAGTAAGTCAAGTCCTGCGGGAGATCAAAAAACAGGAGAGGCTGGGAAGGGGCTGCGCAGACGGACAGGCAGCCCTCCACGCCCGGCCCTTTGAAGTCCCGGACAGCACTGGACAAAGGCCCTCGGGATCCTTTTTCACACTTGGGACCGTTGCAGCAACCCCGTGATCAAAATTCGGACACTCGGCAACTGACTCGTATTTATGACGGTCGCACCCTCCCAGGGGGGACACCTTTTGAGACCTCCTCATGATGGAAGTCGCTGGGGACGCCGGATTCACTTAGCAACCGTGTGACTAACTCAATCGTGGCACTGATTCACTTAAGAACGGTAGTGAGGGGGCAAAGGTCATTTAACAAACTTCCCACCTAGCAACATAAATTTTGGGCTTCGTTGCGATTGTAAGCCGAGGACTATCGGCATATAGGTGGGTGACCCCATCAGGTTACAGATTAATGGAGTTGGAAGGGACCTTGTAGGTCATCTAGTCCAGTGTTTCTCAACCTTGGTGACTTTAAGTCCTGTGGACTTCAACTCCCAGAATTCCCCAGCCAGCTATGCTGGCTGGGGGATTCTGGGAGTTGAAGTCCACAGGACTTAAAGTCACCAAGGTTGAGAAACACTGATCTAGTCCACCCCCCACCCCCCAGCAGAAGACCCTACACCACTTCTGAGAGATGGCAGTCCAGTTTCTTCTTCATCAGCCCCTCCTGACTTGCTCTGCTCTTCATCCCTGCCCCCCAGGAGACCCCTCCATGCCCAGGGCTGCCCGTTGATCTCTAACAAGGGAGCGTTTTTATAGACCGTCCCCCGTTCTAATATGGACTGGAAGGGCTGCTTTAACCTCCAGGATTCGAACTCCCAGGCGACGCTGGCAAAAGGCCCCGGAGGCTCCTGGAGCAAGAGACGGCGGCGTGAGTCTTGCAGAGGCTGCCCATCACCTGGGGGGTTCCCATCGTCTGGGAGGGTTACTTCTCTACTGGGGAGTGGGGGGGGGGGAAGCAGTCTTCCTCAATGGGGCTGGGGGCACATGGTTCCCTTCCTGCCCTCTACAATGGGGTGGCCACAAATTGTTAGACCAGCATTGTCCAACTTTGGCAACTGAAGTCTTAAAAGTTGCTGAATTTGGAGACCCCCCTCCTAAAGAGCCAAGCTTTTGCCCGAGCTATGCTGGCTGGGGGATTCTGGGAGTTGAAGTCCCCAAGTCTTAAAAAGTGGCCAAGGTTGGATAACCTGGCTTTAGACTGAGATTGCTGGTCAGTTCTTGCTCAGACTATCCCGCCCCGCTTGAAAGAGCCAAGGTGGCGCAGTGGTTAAATGCAGCACTGCAGGCTACTGCTAGATCAGCAGGTCAGTGGTTCTAATCTCACCGGCTCAGGGTTGACTCAGCCTTCCATCCTTCCGAGGTGGGTAAAATGAGGACCCAGATTGTTGTTGGGGGCAAATATGCTGACTCTGTAAACCACTTAGAGGGGGCTGAAAGCCCTATGAAGCGGTATATAAGTCTACTGCTATTGCTATTGCTAAGCTCTGCTGGATTTTGGCCAGCGGCCCGAGGGAGCCCAGTCCAGGGACTTTTCCCCAAGAGATTGTGCAGCTTGGCTCCAGCCCTCCCAGCCTCCTCCCTTCGCAGCCAAATTCACGCAACCGGCTTGCAGAAAGCTTTCCTAATTGCAACGAAGAAAAAAACACGACGTGCAAAAAGGCTTTTGTCATCTTTTTCCTTTCCCTGTGAATTGTGGTGGCACCTGCCTTGGTGGGCGAGGCGAAATCAATCTGTCAGCGTTTCCAGGAGGTGCCGTTTGAGCTGACAGTTTTACAGTAAATTGACGGTTAAAGTGTTAACAAGCCTGGTAAACACTTCACACTTTAGCAGGTCTCCTCACGTGAATCGGGGAGCTTTCAAGACGCCACAGGACTGGTGGGAAGTGATTTACGTCTCTGGAAAGGTTGAGGGGCTGATTGCTAGTTCTTGTGTTGGAGGATTAGGTAGAGGGGAGGGAGGGAGGGAAGGAAGGGGAAGGGATGGGAGGAAGGAAGGGAAAGGAGGGAAGGAAGAAGGAATGGGAGGGGAGGAAGGAAGGGAGGGGAAGGGAGGGGAGGAGGGAGGGAGGGAGGAACAAAGGGGAGGGAGGAAGGAGGAGGAGGAAGATGGCTGGACTTAGTCACAGTAGGGATGGCAGCACCACTGGAAGATCAGAATTCACAGAATTTGATAAGAGTAACAGAGCTGGAAGGGACCTTGGAGGTCTCCTAATCCAACCCCCTACTCAGGCAGGAGGCTCAATACCATTCCAGACAAACGCCTGTCCAGTCTCTTCTTGAAAGCCTCCAGGGATGGAGGAGCAGCCACAACCTCTGGAGGCAACTTCTGTTCCACGGGTGAATTGTCCTCACCGTCAGGAAGTTTCTCCTGAATTCCAAGTTGCTTCTCGCCTGGATTAGTTTCCCTCCGTTGCTTCTTGCCCTGCCTTCGGGTGTTTTGGAGAAGAGGAGGACCCCCTCCTCTCTGGGGCAGCCCCTCAAATACTGGAAGGCTGATTTCATGCCCCCCCCCCTTGGTTGTCTTCAGCCAACTGAAGTGCCCTTGACTGACTCCGTGGGGCTCTGCTTTCTCAAACAGGGAACCTCCCTTCTGCACCCCACTTGCATCAGCTCCCCATAAGCCCAGGGGGTCTCCGGGCTGCTCTGGGCTGACAGGTGACCCTTGCCCCTTGTTTCCCTCCCCAGCATCTCTCTTGCGGGAAGAGAGCAATTCCTCCCTCCTTTCCTTCCCCCTATTTGCCCCACTAGAGAATCATGTCGGACTACGGGGGGCAAAACATCAGCAGAACTCCACCAGCCCCACCTCCCAAGAAAGCCAGAAGTCCTCGGTTTACAACCTTTCATTTAGTGACCGTTCAAAGTTACAACAGCATCGGAAAAAGTGCCTTGGGACCATTTCGTGACCGTTCTAGCATCCTTACAGCTCCAAATTCAGATTGGCCCCTGACTCATATTTATGACGGCCGCAGCGTCCCGGGGTCCTGGAATCCCCTTTTGCAACCTTCTGACAAGCAAAATCAATGGGGAGCCAGATCCACTTAACAACCGCGTGGCTAACTGCAGGGATTCACTTAACAACTGTGGCAAGAAAGGTCATAAAATGAAGCAAAACTCTCCCAACAACTCTCTCAGTTACCAAGGGAAATGTTGTGCTCAATTACGGCCGGTAAATCGAGGACTACCCGTACGTTTTACTGAAAGGCCAAAGTTTTTGGGAGACGCAGCTTCTCCGGGAACAGGTTGCTCTTCACAAAACTTCCGCTTTTGATTCCTTGAGGAAGTGGGGACACCTCCTCCTCCTCGACCTCTAACCCTTTGGGCCCCAAAGAGGAAGGGAGGACACCCCCGAGTTGCTCCCCTCCCATCGCATCTGCAGTGGAAGGGGCTGAGGGCAGAGAGAGGGGGGGAGAGAGAGAGGGAGGGGAAGAGAGAGGGAGGGGGAGGGACAGACGGAGGGAGAGAGAGAGAGAAAGAGAAGCGGAAGTGAAGAGCAGTTTGCAGAAATCTAAACAGGAAGCCAGCTGGGCTGGGGCAGCTGAAGATGGCTTGGGACCCTTTTCTCAGTCTTGAGAAAAATTAGGGTTTGGACTTTGGCAAGAAAAACCGAAGGCTTGTAACTACATTCAGTGCAGTACAGGTGCTCCCTGGCTCAATCGTAGTAACTGGGAGAGGGATCTTGGAGTCCTAGAGGAAAACCATTGAAATAGGAGCCAGCCGTGGGCAGCAGCTGCCAAAAAAGCCAACACAGTTCTAGGCTGCATCAACAGAGAGATACATGGAGGGAAGTATGCAGTGGGGGACCCCAAGGCTCTGTTTTAGGCCCAGTTCTCTTCAACATCTTCATCAATGATTTGGATGAGGGAATAAATGGGGAACTCATCAAATTTGCAGATGACACCAGGCTGGCAGGAATAGCCAACACTCCAGAAGACTTAAGGCTTAAGATACAGAAGGATCTCGACAAACTTGAACATTGGGCACTATCTAATAAAATGAAATTCAGTGGTGAAAAGAGTCAGATTTTGCATTTAGGCAGGAAAAACAAAATGCACAGGTACAGTATAGGTGATACCTGGCTCAATAGTAGTAACTGTGAGAGGGATCTTGGAGTCCTAGTGGACAACCATTTAAATAGGAGCCAGCCGTGTGCCACAACTGCCAAAAAAGCCAACACAGTTCTAGGCTGCATCAACAGAGGGAGAGAATGAAGATCACCTGAAGGGTTAATACCACTTTACAAGGCCTTGGGAAGGCCACACTCGGAATATTTGCATCCAGTTTTGGTCACCATATTATAAAAAAGATATTTGAGACTCTGGAAAGAGTGCAGAGAAGAGCAACAAAGAGGATTAGGAAACTGGAGACTAAAACATATGAAGAACGTTCTGTCTTAGTTTAATGAAGAGAAGGACCAGGGAGACAGGATAACAGGGTTCCGATGTCTCAGGGGCTGCCCCAAAGAACAGGAAGTCAACATATTCTCCAAATCCTCTGAAGGCAAGACAAGAAACGATGGAAAACGATCAAGGAGAGAAGCAACTGAGAACTCAGGAGAAATTTCCTGGCAATGAGAAGGATGAGCCCGTGGAGCTGCTTCTCTCCAGAGGTTGTGGGGGCTCCATCGCTGGAGGCTTTACGAAGAGACTGGGACGCCCCCTCGTCTGACATGGGGCAGGGTCTCCTGCTTGAGCTGGACTAGAGGACCTCCTCCTCCTCCTGTCACTCGAGAGGAAGGGTCTGCTCGGGCAGAAGATGCTCCCTGCACTGAGGGCTGGGCCGCCATCCATGCAGAGTGATCTGGGGCTGGACAGCTGTCCCTTAGGCCAGTGTTTCTCAACCTTGGCCACTTGAAGATGGGGAAGTGTCTAGGACAGTGTTTCTCAACCTTGGCAACTTGAAGATGTCCGGACTTCAACTCCCAGAATTCCCCAGCCAGCATTCGCTGGCTGGGGAATTCTGGGAGTTGAAGTCCGGACATCTTCAAGTTGCCAAGGTTGAGAAACACTGCCTTAGGCATCCCCCCCATGTCCCTCCAGGCAGTCTTAAGAGCCCCCCCTTTCAGGACCCAGCTGTTACGGTCGCCTCTCTGTTACTGTTGCTTGTTTCTGTACAGGGAGTCAACTGAGACCAGGATTCCCACTGCTAAGCAAGGCGGTTGTTAAAGAGAGTCGTGCCCAATTTTATCACTTTTTTTGCAATGGTGGTTAAGCGAATCACATGTTTGTTAAGTGAATCCAGCTTTCTCGCCGGGAGCCGGCTGGGAAGGCTGGAAAAGAGGATCACGTGACCCATCGGGTCGCAGCAACCGTCATAAGTGCAGGCCATTTGCAAGCGGCCGAATTTTGATCCCGTGACCCATCGGGATGCTGCAAGGGTCGTAAGTGTGAAAAACGGTCCTAAGCCATGAAATGTACTTGGAGATTAGCAGCCTGGGTTGGTGGCTGTTGGGTTGAGCTCCGAGGTTGGTGATTCGGCTGGGAACGTTTCGTCACCATCCGAGGAGACGTCGTCCGGGTGCTCTGAAGTGGGCTCGTCTGTCCGAAATGAATCCACGACTCGGAACAAACAACGTTCCCCGATTTGCCTCACATGCAAAGGCATTGAAAGGCCGAAGGTGCTCGGACAGACGAGCCCACTTCAGAGCACACGGACGAGGTCTCCTCGGATGGTGACGAAACGTTCCCAGCCGAATCGCCAACCTTGGAGCTCAACCCAACCGCCTGGTCCAAAGTCCTTTTTTCAGTGCCGTTGTAATGTCATCCGTCACTATATGAGTGGTTGTAAGTCGAGGACTAACTACACCCCGATATTGCAAGGAAGGCCAGTGTCCAGTTGGATTTGCATTGCATTAAATAGTTTTGATGCCCTGCTGAGACGTTTTCCGTTTGGACCTGACTTCCTCCCTGTGACTCAGTGTCCCCAGATGCCACCTGCCAGCACCCAATCCCTGGCAGATCCCAATTCCAGGGTGGGTTCTGGGGGATCCCCCTTCCCCCAGAAGGGCCAGAACAGAGCCTTCCTTTCTCAAACGTCTCCAGGGCTGCTCGCCTTCACTTCCCCTTCCTGTGCTGGGAGCGCGTGACTCCCAGCTCCTTCCCGGGTGGTGCAGCCGAGAGGCGCTTTTGCAATGCACGTGCAGGACCCTCTTTCCCCCCCCCGCCCCCTCCCTCCAGGAGGCCCTGCCCGAGTCTGCTTCCGGAGTGGCTCAGAGCCTCTTGCCCAACTTCACCAACACCGCCGGCTTCTCTGAATGACTGGCAGGAATGAGCCCAGGGTGGGAAGGCCAGGCGCTTCCAAGGTCCCTGCACGTTTGGGGGTCTCACAGAAGCCCCAGAGGGTCCTTGGCAGGAATAGAAGAGAACATTGCAGCTCAGGGTTGGGCCGTGGGCTCCTTGGTGCCCACTGAGCCGCGTTGTTTTCCTGAAGACGTTTCACAACCCAATTGGGTAACCTCATCAATGCTAGAAGGGAGGGAGGGTTGTGGATAGGAGGAGGAGGAGGGGGAGGACTGTGGGGTCCCTTGTGCCCTCTGAGGTTGGCTGCTTTCTTGCAGACGTTTCATGACCCAGTTGAGTAACATCATCAGTGGTGGAAGGGAGAAACCAACCCCCCCCCTTCCAGCACTGATGATGTCACCCATTTGGGTCATGAAAGGTCTCCAGGGACAGAATCCAGCTCAGAGATCAACCAGCACCCCCAAACCCTCTCATGAGCTCTGAAGGGGGACACAGCCCACCCAGGTGGAGGTTGAAGGCCTTTGGAGGTGCTGGACATCGATGCCAGCGGAGTCATCCATGGAGTGACGGGGTGGAGTAGATGGCCTCAGGCATCCCATGGTAGAAGGCCTGTTGTGGGAAGAGGGTCCCTGAAAAAGTGCTGCTACTCTCAGTTCTGGGATCCTTGCCTGCCTTTAAGGCCCTTCCTCCTGCCCCCCCACCCCTTATGCAAAGGCTGCCACTGTGTGCAAATCCTATGCAAATGCTCCCCCCCCCCCCACACACAAAGGCCTTTGTCTTCCCTTGCCAGGAACCGGAGTCATCGGGATCTGTTTGACGTGAGGGAAGCGAACGGCCCCTCCTCTCTTGCCCCACCATGCAAATGGGGTGGCCACGCTGCTTCCCCTCCCAGAGCCCCCCCCCCTCTTCTCTGGGCCGACTGGTAGCTTCCGCCTTCCAAGCCTCACCTGGCACTGATGAGGCTCCCTAGCTGGCTCATGAAACGTCCGCAGGAGGAGAGCCACGGGCAGAGAGCACCAAGGAGCCCACAGCCCCCTCCCCCCCGCCCCTCTTTGAACGGTTTTCTTGCAGACGTTCCGTGACCCAACTAGGGAACGGCCTCAGTGCTGGAAGGGAGGGGTCTCGCGCTCTCAACAGCCTATTGAAGGAAAGACCGAGAACTCTCCCGCCAAGACTGGCAGGGCAAGAAGAGTTCCATATATAAGCAGAGAGCGAGTCCCGCTCCCTTCAGCACTGATGACGTTCCCTAGTTGGGTGATTAAATGTCTGCAAGAAAACAGCCAAGTTTGGAGCGCACCAAGGACCCCACAGTCTTCCTCCTCCTCCTCCTCCTCCTCCTCCTCCTTCTCCTCCTCCTCCTCCTCAGACCCCTCCTTCGAGGCAAGCCCAAGGGGGGAACTTGGCAGGCAGCCCCCTGATCCTGGGGAAGGAGACCCCCAAAGCTGCTCAGGACTAAACCAGGTGCCCGGCAGAGGTCCGCTTAGCCTTTCCCTGGTGACCACAGCCCCCTCACCCCCCCCCGTGTCAGGACATCTAGGGGCGAAACCCCCGGGGGCCTCCTCTCCGTTGCACAGAGCTGCTTCGGCTCCTGGCTGGGTCTTGGGCTGAATCGCCCCCTCCTCTGAAAGACTGCAATTGCTTTGGGGTCCCAAGCAGGACCTTTGGCCTTCAGGCTGCCCCCCTCAGAGGATGGACAGCCGCCCCAACCCTCGGCCATCCGCTCCCAGCGCCCCCCACCCTCAGAGCAAAGGGGGAGACGGGCAGTTTTTGGCCCTCCCAGAAATCCGGAGTTCCTAAGGTCACCAGGGGGGCGGTTCCTACTGGTTCGGCTGAACCGGTAGTGGTTTGGTGGCCTGGGTGGCTGGAACCGGCACAGATCCAGGCCTGCCACGCCCCTGAGCCGGTTCCCCAGTGGCACCGCCATCCTGTTTTCCAGTTCTGCGCATGTGCACACAGCCGCATCAAGCGTGTGGCCATGCAGGAAGCAGGCAGTGCCTGCTGGATAACCCCCCCCCCCTGCTCCTTCGTTCCAGTCGGGACAGCACTGGGGGTGCCTGGATGCACTGGGCACCCCGCCCCACTCAGGAGGGTGGGCCAAATCCCCTCCCTTCCCCAGGAGAAAGAGGCTACCCTAAGATGTAACCCAGGATTTATAAGCCACCATCAAGCTGGATCACGGAACTCCGCAAGACTCTGCTATGGGGGAGCCCTGGTGGGGAAGGTGTTTGGGGCCAGCCAGGGACACAGCTGCCCCCTCGCCCCCTCATGTGCTGGGCTTCCCATGCCAAGCAGCCCTCCAGGTGGCTGAGCTCCGAGGCCTGGAAGTCACAAACGGCCCTCGTTCTCCTTCCCACTTTAGCTGGAATCAGGACGGGGCCATTGGAGGCTGGGACAATGCGGGCCTCGGGTTCAAGAGTTAGGAGGAAGGAGGATCTTGCCAGGCACGGGCTTCCGGAGAGGAAAGGAGGAGGAGGAAAAGACGAGGAGGAGGAGAAGAGGAGGAGGAGGAAAAGAGGAAGAGGAGGAGGAAAGAAGGAGGAGGAGGAAGAGGAGGAGGAGGAGGAGGAGGAGGAGGCAGCCGAGGGCCTTGGGGACAGAGAAGGTCACCCCATCCTGAGCTGCTCCTGGGTGGAGGATGACATCAGCTCTTTTTATGGCTCCCGTGCGCATCAGATGCGGCTCTCTGGCTGCCTATCGATCTCTCTGGCAGGACCTTTCAAAGGCCTCCCTGTGCTGGGAAGGAGCGATGCGGGGGGGCCGGGGGGGGCACAAAGCAACGTGGGCAGGGAAGGGGCCTTGCGAGCCACAGCAGGAAACCCCACAAATGGTCCTGGTGAAGAGATACAGGTAGTCCTCAACTTACAGCAGTTCACTTAGCGACCAAAGTGATAAAGGCCCTGAAAAACCTGACTTATGACCATCTTCACGCTTCTGACAGCTGCAGGAGTCCCAGGGCCACCGGATCCAAATTCGGAAGCGTGAGAACTGACTCATATTTATGACAGTTCCAGGGGTCACGTGGTCCCCTTTTGCGACCTCCTGACAAGCGGAGTCAGTGAGGAAGGCAGATTCGCTTAACGACCGTGTTAGTAATTCAACCACTGCAGCGATTCACTTAACGACTGTGGCAAGGAAGGGCTGTAAAATGGAGCAAATGTCTCAGACAAAAGTGTGGGGCTCCGTCGTGGCCATAAGGCGAGGACTGCCTGTGCCCAGGCTCGGCTGAAGGACTGGCACTCGGTGCCAGCCTGATCGTTCCCCTAACCCTGCGGGTCCCTCAGCCGAGGGCGGGCATCTCCAGAAGGGAATACCTGCAGCTCAGGGTGGCACTGCGGGGTCCTTGGTGCCCTTTGAGCTGGGTGGGTTTCTGGCAGACGTTTCGTGACCCAACTAGGGAACATCATCAGCGCTGGTGATGATGATAGCGATGATGATGATGTTATCCAGTTGGGTCCTGATATGTCCGTATGAAAAGCGCCAAGCTCGGAGGGCACCAAGGACCCTGCAGTCTTCCTCCTCCTCCTCCTCCTCCTCCACCCCCCCCTGCAATCTCCACTCCTTTCTGGCACTGATGAAGTTACCTAGACAGGTCATGGAACGTCTGCAAGGAAACCAGCCAGCTTTGGATCTCTCTTCCCTAGTAGCATCTCCAGGACGAACAGGGTTCCCATCCTTGGGGAAAGCATGAGCCCCGTGGTCGGGAGATGGCATAGCCCCCATTCCACCATCACAAAAAAGGATGCCAAAGCCTATAATCCACTGACAATGGGGGGGGGCATTTTCTCAAGTTGGAAATCCTTCTGTCAGAAATGGTGTAGACCAGTGTTTCTCAACCTTGGCTACTTGAAGATGTCCGGACTCCAACTCCCAGAATTCCCCAGCCAGCGAATGCTGGCTGGGGAATTCTGGGAGTTGAAGTCCGGACATCTTCAAGTGGCCAAGGTTGAGAAACACTGGTGTAGAGTCTCCTGCTTGGGTTGGACTAGATGACCTACAAGATCCCTTCCAACTCTCTTAATCTGTAATCTGAAGCCCGGGACCGCAGCTGAAGAACCCTTCGCAGGAGGGGTGATCCCGGGGAGATCGGCTGGACATGGCAAGTGGGAATGGGGGGCACCAGCAGAACCATAAGAGGAGGAGGGGGGGGGCATCTCTTTCTATCAGTCTCATCAGCCCCCATATCCCAGGCATTGTGAGAACTCGGTGCAATGGTGCAATGGAGGACGTCAGTTAGATCATGCGTCAATTCTGAACAGAACAAGAACACAATAACGGAGTTGGAGGGGACCTTGGAGGTCATCTAGTTCAACCCCCTGCCCAAGCAGGAGGCTCTATACCATTTCTGACCGATGGCAGTCCAGCCTCTTCTTGAAAGCCCCCAGTGATGACTGTCCCCCAACTTCCAAAGGCAACTTCCGTTCCTTTGGTTGATGGTTCTCACTGTCAGGAAATTTGTCTTGTTTCTAGGTTGAATCTCTCCTGGTTCAGTTTCCATCCATTATTCCTTGTCCGGCCTTCAGGTGCCTTGGAGAATAGCTTGACACCCCCCCTCCTCTCTGGAGCAGCCCCCCAAATATTGGAAGATGCTCTCCTGTTTCCCCTGGTCCTTCTCTTCACTAGATCAGCCAGGCCCAGTTCCTGCAACCGTCCATCGTGTGTTTTTAGCCTCCAGTCCCCTCATCATCCTGGTTGCTCTTCTCTGCACCCTTTCAATGCGATCACCAGTCCCCCACCCCAACACTGGAGAAATACTCTCAGAAGGGACCCCCCCAATCTTTGTGGGATACCCCAAGGGGGCGCAGGACTGTGATTCCTCCCTGGGTGAGTCAGGCGTGTAGCAAAGAGGCAGCCAGGGGAATCTGTCTCCAGGCAGGGGGAAGGAGGCCCCGGCAGACTATGGGGAAGTCCAGAAAAGGAACTGGGGGCTCTAGCAGGCAGCCTCCCCCGAGAGGCATGGAAAAGGCAAGTCAGCATTCTCAGTGTTTTGGGGGGAGGGCTGCGACGGGAGGAAAAGGGAAAGGTTAGCCGGCATCTAGCCAGCATGGTTAAAGAAGGAGGCAAGCGAGGAACCTCCCAGATTTTGAGAGCTGAAGGGCACCATCCACGCTAAGAAATGGAGGGAGGCTGGGAGGAAGTCACCAGCCTTGGTGTGCCCCCTCCCCCAATTTCCCTGGGTGGGAACAGAGCAATAAGGAAAGAGAGAGGCTTGAAACGGTTCAGGATCTCCTGCTTGAGCAGGGGGTTAGACTAGAAGACCTCCAAGGTCCCTTCCAACTCTCTTATCCTGTAGCTTTTCTCCCCAATTGCCTCCAGCTGGGGGTGGGTGCTTTATGGATCCCAAAGCTGCTCGGCTAAAGCAGCATCCGTGCAAGGGGACCCCCCCCCCCATCCCTGACCTCCATCAGATCCTATGACCCGTGAGGGTGGCCGGATTTTGCCCGCCCTTGGGATTTTATAGTCCTAATTCAACTCCTGCTGGGGGTGAAAGAGGCCCCCTCCCCCTTTGAATCTCTCCTCCCGGTTCCCCCCCCCCCACCTGCAATCGCCAACCCGCCCGAGACAGGGGCTCTTCCGCCGCGGGGTCCACCCTCGCCCCCCCTTTTGCTCGGGACCTCCTCGTTCTGCCGGCGGAAGGCTAGGCGACCCACGCAGACAGGAGGCGCAAAGGTTGCATTTACACCCGACAGAAAGGCGAGCCGGCGCATCTCTTTGGAGCAGGAATCGAGCCTCCCCGCGCCAGGCCACTCTACCGCAACCCAAGTGGGGAGGACGGCTCCTCACCCGGGAGTCCCCGGCTGCCTCCCCCACCCGAGCGGCTCCAAAGCCGGGCGGGGGGAGATCGCGGGGGCCAAGCGCCCCTTCCGCAAGTTCTCCCCCTCCCGCTCGGCCCGCTTAAGCATCTTTTTGGAGCCAACGGGGTTAGTCTCGGCCTGAAGCGGCTTCCCTCCAGGAGCCCCCCGGCGTCGCGCCAGTTAGCAAGACCCCCGCCCGGCGACCCTCCGCCAGCGACGGGCGCACGAAGGGGCCGCTTTCCTTCGGGACCCCCCAGCCCCCCATGCGGAGGAAAGGCAGCCCCTTCAAGGGCGCCGAAGGAGGCGGCGGGAGGGGAGCGAACCGGCCCGGAGACCCCGCCCGTTCGGGGCTCCAGCGGCCGCGGCTGCCTTTGGGGGCGCGGGCCAAGAGGGCGCAGCGGCTGCGCTGGGCGGGCCGGCGGGGCTTGGGGGCAGGCAGGCGGCGCCGTTGCTGGGGGCGTCCGCGGGGGTCCCGGGCGGTGGGGTGGGGGCAGGGAGGGCGGGGCGAGACCCACCTGAGCTCATGGCGAGCGAGCGGGCGGCGGTGCTCCCGGGCGGCGCGCAAGAGGAAGTCTGCGCGGCCGGAGGAAGTGCGCGAGGCGGGGCGGCCCGCCGACGGGGAACTTTCCCGCCGCCCCCGCCCCGGGGAGGGAGAAGGAGGGGGGGAACCGGGGCTGGGGCGGAGCGGCGGCAAGCGGAGGACCCCCGCCGGCCACGCTCGTCCCCCCCCTTCTTGGCTTCGGGGCTCCCGAGATTAGAAGCCCCCCGGCCGTGGGGAGGGGCTGTAGAACATCTGGGCGGGCTGCCCGAAAGTGGCTGCCGCGTCCGGTTAAGGTCACCCCCTTCCCAGCAAGGAGGAAAAAGCAGAGCGGGGGCTGCGGGCCGCCTGGGACGCTCGGGGGTCTTTGGAAGGAGGGAGGCGGGAGGGCCTGGATGGGGCGCAAGGGAAGCCGCTCCCCCCCCTCCGCACCCTGATCCAAGGCTGGGGAAGCGCCTCCCTTCCCTCCGGCCGCGGGGGGGGGGGGGAAGGCGGGCCGGCTGGGTTGTGCCGGCCTTTCAGCTTCCCGTCTTCCCCGGGCTTTCGGCCTCCGAAGGTCGGGTCCAGGTGACGGCTTCGTCCGCCGCTGCGAGACGGGCGGCTCTAGCGGTCGCTTTGCCGGCACGAGGCGCAGACGCTCCGCCCGCGCCGAGAAGCCTCGCCTGCAGGCGCCTCCAGCCGGGATCCCCGAACCGAGGAAGCCCTGGGCTCACGGAGCCCCCCTTCCTTCTGCTGCACCTTCCAAGGCCCACATGTCTGGGGTCAGGCTACCTGCGGGGCTGCTTTTCCCCAGAGCCCACGTGCCCCCAGACCTATTTGGTCAGAGAGGGCGAGCCCCTTCCCCTGAATATTGCCATCTGATGGGAGCTGGGCAGGTGCCTTTTGGTGGCAGTCCCTGCCCCGTGGACCTCCTCCTCCCCAAGCCCGCCCTCTTCCCTCAAGGCCTGAAAAGACCTGGGTCTCCCCCAACGGCTGGGAGAAGATCAGACCTCCGAATCGCAGCTGTGATGGGAGCCAAACGTTTGTTGGTTTTCACGTTTTATGTTTTAACCACTTGTGTTTGATAGTTTTCACAATAATTTTATAGGTCTTTTAATCTTTGCCTGGGAGCCGCCCAGGATTGGCCGAAAGATGGGCGGCTACATAAATGCTTTTTTTTTTTTAATGTTGAGACTCTAGAAAGAGTGCAGAGAGGAGCAACAAAGATGATTACTGGTTTGGTGGCAAAAACATCAAGGACGGTTTGCAGGAACTGGGTATGTGGAGTCTAATGAAGATGAGGAGGAGGGGAGACATGAAAGCAGCATTCCAGTATCTGAGGGGCTGCCCCAAAGAGGAGGGGCTCCACCTATTCTCCAAAGCACCAGGAGGCAGAAACAAGGGACGGAAACTAATCCAGGACTAAGGAGAACTAAGGAGAAACTTCCTAAGAGTGAGAACCATTTACGGGTCATCAGTGGAAGAAAGGGTGCTTCAACGCTGGAGGTTTTAAAAAAGAGATTGGACAGCCCTTTGCCTGGAAGGGTGCAGGGTTTCCTGCTTGAGCAGGGGGTTGGACCAGAGGATCTCCAAGGTCCCTTCCAACTATGTTAGGAAGGAAGGAAGGGAGGGAGGGAGGGAGAGGGAGGGAGAGAAGGAACAAAGGGAGAGAGGGAGGGAAAGAAGAGGGAGGGAGGGAGGGAAGCATTCATTTCTGTTGTGGGGAAGGTGTTGAAGTTACTCTAAGGGCATCACCTGCCATTTACTGTCTCTCTTACACAGGTAGATCAGCTACAGGCCATTCCTTGAAATACCAAGAAAAGCTGGTATTAAGATCTGGCTATCCCGTCAGGCCTGGGGATAAGATTCTAATTCGCCCCCACCCGAATGTTGAATGAAAGTTGTGTTTTATTGCTTTATTTTTTTATTCACGTATTGTCTTATGTTTTGTGGCGCAGAGCCAAGGTGGCGCAGTGGTTAAATGCAGCACTGCAGGCTACTGCTAGATCAGCAGGTCAGCGGTTCAAATCTCACCGGCTCAGGGTTGACTCATCCTTCCATCCTTCCGAGGTGGGTAAAATGAGGACCCAGATTGTTGTTGGGGGCCATGTGCTGACTCTCTGTAAACCGCTTAGAGAGGCCTGAAAGGCCTATGAAGCGGTATATAAGTCTACTGCTATTGCTATATTGCTATTGTCTTGCACTCCCCCTCCCATGAATTGTAAGCCGCCCTGAGTCCCCTCAGGGAAAAGGGCGGCCTATAAATCACAAATAAAATCTAAATCTAAAATCTAAATCTTTCTTGGAATTATTCTGTCTATTCTATTCATCGACCTGCAAAGCTGTGAAGCCACACACGAAGCTCTTGGTTTTCTTTGGCGATCCGTTTCCCGCCCTTAACAAAAGACTTCTTTAAAACCTTTATTTTCTCAACCAAGCCCCCGCCCGGGCTGCGAGGAGCCGGCTACGGCTGGGGCAGGGCAGGAGGCCGGCGGGCAGATTGTCGCTGGCGGCGGGGGGAAGATCCCGGCCGGGGGCTCTGAGAGAGGACAACTGTCATTTGCAACAAAGCAGCCGAAAAGCAGCTCCGGGACTTCCTTCTTCCGAGTCTCGACCACGCGGGGCGGGTCCTCCGAGGGGCTTTCCCCGACAGAAGGGAAAGAAAGGCGGGGTTCCTTTCGCGCCTCCGGGCGGCGCCTGGAAAGCCCATTTTTGCTCCAGTTTTTTTGCATGCATGCCCAACTTCGACAACCGTAAGACTTCTGGACTTCAACTCCCAGAATTCCCCGTTCTTGCTGGCTGGGGGATTCTGGGAGTTGAAGTCCATAATTCTCAAAGTTGCCGGATTTGGACACCAGCGTTGTACGGACTTTAATAGTGGGGAAAATAGTTTGTTTAGGGAAGAAGGCCGGGCGGGGAAGGGAGAACGGCGTCAGTGTCGCCCACCCGTCCATTCAACGCCCCCCCCCCCACTAGCCCAACCGGTGCGCGTCGTGCAATCTTACGACACGCGTCCAAGCGCTCCTTGACACGGAGGAGGAGGAGGAAGCCGCGAGCGGCGGGGCGCGACCCGCAGCCGGAGATTCCCACGCTGAGGGTCTCCGCGCACGCCTCTCCACGTGCGTCCGCTCCTCCTTCCGCCGCCAGGGGCCGCTGCCGGCCCGGCGCTCGCTCTCCGCGGCCGAGCCTTGCCGCGATTGGCCGGTGGAGGCGAAGGGGCGGGCTCGGCCACGCCCCTGGCGCCTGCCCGGACTTGGTGCGCGAGCGCCGGGCGGGAGAGACCATTCGTCGCCGCGGGGGGAGCAGTAGGAGGGCACGGACCACGCGGGCGGGGGAGCGCGGCGGAGGGCGCGCCGCTTCCGGGAGGGGCTCACCTGGCCGGAGCTGCAGCGGACGCGCCGCCGCCACCTGCCGATGCGGGAGCGGACGTGACCCGGAGACATGGCGCTGTGGGGCCGCATCGCCCTGGTGCTGATCTGCGGCCTCGTCCTGCCGCCGCCGGGCCCCGCCGAGGTGCCCCCCAGCCCCCACTCGGCCCCCGGGCCGCACCTGGACCAGGCCGGGCTAGAAGGTGAGCCGCCCCCGCCGCCCCCACGACCCCCCCCCCGCTTGGGACCCCCTCGACCCCCCCCCCGTTGGTCGTCCAGCGGGGACTTTGGGACCTGGACTCCCATGCCCAGAATCCCCCGCCTTCCTGGGTGGACTCCCAGACCCAGCATCCCCTGCTCCATGAGCGGCCCCCGTGCCCAGCATCCCCTGCTCCCACGGGGGGCTCCGGGGCCAATTGGGCAGAAGCCCCCCCCCCCCGCCTGCCGGACCCCCGGGCCCCGCATCCCCTGTGCCGGTGAGCGGCGGGCGCTCGGGGCGGCCGAGCCCGCGAAGGAGCCGCCGGCGCCGCTTGCGTCCGTTGCGGGTTCGCCTTCCCTGCCGGGGCGGCTGCAGCAGGTGCGGGGCCGAGGGGGAGGCGGGCGGGCGGGGGTCTCTGCCGGCAGTTGCTGCGGGAAAGGCTCGCTCGGCTGCGCTGCTTCTCCTCCTCCCTGCGCGCGCCCGGCCTCCGAGCCCCTTGGGGGGGCGGCCCTTTTTTCCTGCCGGGAAGCCTCCGAAATCCGGGCCGAGCGAAGCCCCGGCGGGCGGCCTTCCTTCCTTCGGCGGCTGCCCAGCGGCGTCGGGCGGTGCGTCGCTTCTGCTGCGCGAGAGGGAAAGTTGCCTCTTCGGAAAACTTCTTGCGCCGGCGGGGAAAGGGAGGCCGGGCGAGCCCTGGGCAAGCGGGGCTCCGTCCCTCCGCAGCCTGGGTGGGTCTCCCCCCACCTGCCTCACCCCCGCGCCCCCCCGCCCTCCCTCCCTCCCTGCCCGGCTCTGCTGCTGCTGCTGCTGGGGGGCTGGGAAGGTCTGGGAGGGGCCTGGCCTGGTGGGGCGAGCAGGTGCCAGCTGCCTCCGGGTGGCCTTCCCTGCCCAGGCCAGGCCCTCCAGGGGGAGGGAGGGAGGGAGCTGGGGGTTAACCACAAAGGGAGGGAGGCTTGTGCAGGAGGAAGCCATGGAGCCCTGGTCAGTCGGTGGGGGGGAGGCACTTGGACTGAGCCCTCCGTGTGGGGGTTCTGGTGGTGGGCAAGTGAGAAGCAGGAGGGTCCCTGGTCAGGAGGGTCTCGTGGGGTCCGTGTTGGCGGAAACGCTGGATCCAGGCTGGGAAAGCCAGAGGTCTCCAAAGGGGCTGCTTTAAAACTTGGGGACTTCAACTCCCAGAATTCCCCAAACCTTAAAGTGGCCCACTTTGGAGAGCCCCCATTTTAAGCCCCCCTGGGGTCCGTGTCTCCCCTGCAGAGACCATCCAGCTAATTGAATGGATCTGCCTGCTTCCAAAAGCGAAGAGCCTCTCCAGGGGAGGCAGAGCTGAAAGGAGTGGGGGGGAGACTGGCTTAAGGCGGAGCAGGAATCCAAAGACGTGTTTCTCTGCCAAGGGAGGATAATGGAGAGGCAGCGTGCCAGGCCTAACCCAGTGTTTCTCAACCTTGGCAAGTTGAAGATGTCCGGACTTCAACTCCCAGAATTCCCCAGCCAGCGAATGCTGGCTGGGGAATTCTGGGAGTTGAAGTCCAGACATCTTCAACTTGCCAAGGTTGAGAAACACTGGCCTAACCTCTCTTGGCAGGGAGTTCCGCACCCAGAGCAGCCACGGAGGGGGCTCCTCCGTGGGTTCCCCCCTCCCGGCGTCCTTGGGGGCTGAAGGCTGTGCGTGGGCTCTCCTGCTGAACTGAAGCTGGCCAGGCTCCCCTCTCGCTGTCAGGTTGCCCGTCTTGTTAGCCACAATTTGGCAGCGCCCAGAGTCCACCGGAATTGTTTTCACACGGCCGTTGTGCACCTGCTGTAACCAGGCCAGCAAACTGTAGAAGGTGGAGCCCTATAGCTGGAAGGGACCTTGGAGGTCCTCTAGTCCAACCCCTGGCTCAAGGAAGGAGGCCTTATGCGGGTAGTCCTAGACCAGTCTTTCTCAACCTTGGCGACTTTAAGTCCTGTGGACTTCAACTCCCAGAATCCCCCAGCCAGCGCAGCTGCGCTGGCTGGGGGATTCTGGGAGTTGAAGTCCACAGGACTTAAAGTCGCCAAGGTTGAGAAACACTGTCCTAGACTTATGACCCCAGTTGAGCCCAACGTTTCTGTTGCTAAGCCAGGCAGTTGTTAAGTGAGTTCTGTCCCATTTTATGACTTTTCTCACCACCGTTTTTAAGGGAATCAATAGCAATAGCAATAGCAGTTAAGACTTATATACCGCTTCATAGGGCTTTCAGCCCTCTCTAAGCAGTTTACAGAGTCACATATCGCCCCCAACAACAATCCGGGTCCTCATTTCACCCACCTCGGAAGGAGGGAAGGCTGAGTCGACCTTTGAGCCGGTGAGATTTGAACAGCCGAACTGCAGAACTGCAGTCAGCTGAAGTAGCCTGCAGTGCTGCATTTAACCACTGCGCCACCTCGGCTCTTAAGCGAATCCCTGCAGTTGTTAAGTTAGTAACACCACTGTTAATTGAATAGCAATAGCAGTTAGACTTATATACCGCTTCATAGGGCTTTCAGCCCTCTCTAAGCGGTTTACAGAGTCGGCATATCGCCCCCACAGTCTGGGTCCTCATTTCACCCACCTCGGAAGGATGGAAGGCTGAGTCAACCTTTGAGCCGGTGAGATTAGAACCGCTGAACTGCAGATAACAGTCAGCTGAAGTGGCCTGCAGTACTGCACTCTAACCACTGCGCCACCTCGGCTGTCAGTGCAGTGGTTAAATTAATAACACATTTGTTTAGTAAATCTGGCCTCCCCTTTGTGTTGGCTGTTGAAAAGCTCGCCAAAGGGAATCACGTGACCCCAGGAGGTCACCACCATCACAACTCCATGCCCTTCGCCAAGCGTCCGAAGCTGACGGGCTGAGGGAGTCTGGCAATTGAAGCCGATGAGTCCTGAAGGGGCCACAGTTCCCCACCTGTGACCCAGACTCTGGCCTGGGGCAGCGGGGAAGCCACAATTGGGGGAGAACCCGTGGATTTGTTTCTTTCTGGACTTAAGAGCTGTTGGCGCCCAGCAGCGCAACCAAGAGATGTGACAAAAATCTCAAGAATGTGTAAAATCCTGACGGGTTCTGACGTTTCGGCTTCTGTCTCCGCTTCCTGGAGTTGGTGGTGCCACATCTGAGCCAGGGAGGAGGATTGCAAATGTTTTGGTCTCCGATGACTGCCTGGTGGGTCTCTTGGGGATCCAACTTGTCTAAATGGTTGATTCCGGCCTATTAAAAGTCACCCCATCATCTCTGGTTTGTACCCACAATGTAGATAGGGCTGCTTCTTCAAAGGCCAATCCATGGAAATTGTGGCTGTGGTCTTGTACCCGTTTAGCTGGGAATACGCTCCCTTGGTCATTCTGAATTGATGTAGAATTCTGTTGCAGTCTTTCTTTCTTTCTTTTCTTTCTTTCTTTCTTTCTTTCTTTCTTTCTTTCTTTCTTTCTTTCTTTCTTACTTTCTTTCCTTTTCTTTCTTTCTTTCTTTCTTTCTTTCTTTCTTTCTTTCCTTTTCTTTCTTTCCTCTCTTTCACTTTCTTTCTTTCCTTCCTTCCTTCCTTCCTTTTCTTTCTTTCCTCTCTTTCTCTTTCTTTCTTTCTTTTTTTCTTTCTTTCTTTCCTCTCTTTCACTTTCTTTCCTTCCTTCCTTTTCTTTCTTTCTTTCTTTCCTTTTCTTTCTTTCTTTCTTTCTTTCTTTCTTTCTTTCTTTCCTTTTCTTTCTTTCCTCTCTTTCACTTTCTTTCTTTCTTTCCTTCCTTCCTTTTCTTTCTTTCTTTCCTTTTCTTTCTTTCCTCTCTTTTTCTTTCTTTCTTTCTTTCTTTCTTTCCTTTTCTTTCTTTCCTCTCTTTCACTTTCTTTCTTTCTTTCCTTCCTTCCTTTTCTTTCTTTCTTTCCTTTTCTTTCTTTCTTTCTTTCTTTCTTTCTTTCTTTCTTTCCTTCCTTTTCTTTCTTTCTTTCCTTTTCTTTCTTTCTTTCTTTCTTTCTTTCTTTCTTTCCTTCCTTTTCTTTCTTTCCTCTCTTTCTCTTTCTTTCTTTCTTTCTTTCTTTCTTTCTTTCTTTCTTTCTTTCATGTTTGCTTTATATATTGCGCATCTCACTACAGGAAGCCCTTGACTTCCAATCACAGCGCAGAGTTTCTGAGGCTAAGCGAGAGAGAGAGTTGTTAAGTGAGTTTTTCCCGACTTTACGAGCTTTCTTGCCCCAGTTGTTAAGTGAATCTGGTTTCCCCATTGACTCTGCCCGTCAGAAGGTCGCAAAAGGGGGACACTGCAACCACTTGCCAAGCGTCCGAATTCTGATAATGTGACCACGGGGGTGCTGCAATGGTCGTAAGTGTGGAAAGCAGTCATAAGTCACAATTTTCGGTGCTCTTGCAGCTTTGAAAAGTCACTAAATGAACTGTTGTAACCCGAGGACCCCCTGTGCCAAGTGACATAAATCGTAATAGGAAGCCATTAACAGGTGGGAAGAAGCGTGGGAGCCTCGCCTGGGGTCAAAGGTAAAGCATTAAAATCCCCCGCCATTGGAGGAGCCCTTGCAAGGGGTGGCTAGCCGGATTCTGCCCCTTAGGGCCCACGTTGTTCCCCCCCCCCCCCCCCCCGGCCTGGATCCCCTGTTGATCAAGGAACAGCTGAGCTCGGAAGACACACACACACACGCACACAAGGCCACCTCCTTTTTTGGAGGGAGCGGCCTCTTCCCCAAGGACAGTCCGGTCTGCTGACCTCCCAAATCCTGCAAACAGCTTCAGGGCAGATTTTATTCTATCTAATCTAGAACGGATTCCCTTTCAAGAAAAGGACGGATCCTCTTTCGCTGCCGCACAACACGAGGAGAACAACGTTGCAGCCGCCTCTCGCTGGGGCTCTGCTCCAAATTTGGAGGAGCCCCCGTCCGTCCCCCCACCCCACCCCTGCCGTGGAGCTCCCTTGGTGGGCTTTGCAGGAGACGTAACTCAGCCATCGCGAGGAGTAACTCCAGGGTGGAGTTGAAAGATTAGCCGCGGGTGCCAAGCGTGGTTTATTGGGGTCCTTGGGGTCCTTGGGGAATGACCGGAAACGGTCAGTAGCTCCCAGCCACTTAGGCCCCAGAGGCTCCTGGGCTTCCTGGTTTTCCTTTGAAGAGGTTTTGCTCCCCGTCCCAGAAGCTTCTTCAGCTCTGACTGGAGGGTTGATGCTCCTTGCAGAGCTGAAGAAGCTTCCCGGATGAGAAGCGAAAGGCCTTCACGGAGAAACCCAGAAAAGAGGGAGGGGCTCCAGAGTCACCCAGTAATTTAGGCACAGCTACTCCTCGACTTACGACCACGAGGGAGCCCAGAATTTACCTCGCTAAGTGAGAAGTTTCTTCAACTCAGTTTTGCCCCATTTTACGACTTTCCTCGCCACGTTTCTTAAGTGGGTCACTGCAGTTGCAAAAGTTAGCCACACGGTCGTTAAGTGAACCCGGCTTCCGCATTGACTCAGCTTGTCACAAAAGGGGATCACGTGGCCCCCGGGGCACTGCAGCCGTCATAAGGGTGAGTCAGTTGTCGAGCATCTGGATGTAGATCGTGTGACCGTGGGGCGGCGGCTGCGACGGTCATAAATGTGAGACATGGTCGTGAGTTGCTTTTTTTTCAGTGCCGTTGTAACGGTAGGTAACCAGTGCTAGAAAGGAGGGGAGTTTGTAGGGAGGAGGAAGAAGAGGTCAAAGAGAAGGTGAAGAAGAGGAAGAAGGAAGGAGGACTGTGGGGGTCCTTGGTGCTCTCAGAGCTGGGTGGTTTTCTTGCAGACGTTTCATTACCTAACTAGGTAATTTTGTCAGTAGAAAGGAGGGGGTTTTGCGGGGAGTTATGACGAGCACCAGGGACCCCACGGGGTAAGGGTCCGAGGGTCCTTCTGTGGAGATAGTAGCAGACCCTTCCCCTCGGCTCTTCCTCTGGCAGAGTTCTCATTATCCAACTAGGTGGCCTCAGCCACGATGGGAGGGAGGGTTCCCTCCGTGTTTATCAGGCAGGAGGTGCTGGTGGGACTGTCTCCAAGGAATGCTGGAAAGCGGCCCCCACCCAAGAAAGGGATGGACTCATATTTGCACATGGGAGGAGGAGGTGGGTGGAACGGATAAGCAAGAGAAGACGCCTGTTTATAGGTAAGGACCACAAGTTACTACATGTAGGAGAGGGAGCTCAGCTGACTTGTTTTCCTAGAGAAGCCAAAAAATGGGGGGCCATAAAGCAAGAAAAGAGGGAGGGAAACCTCTCCCATAAATCAAGAGGAAGGGGCAGTTTAGGAGTGCCGGACCCCCCAAAGGAAAACCTCCCCCATTGCAAATCCACAGATTTGGCCTTATACGGTATCTCTCCATATATATATCAACTCATTGTCCGTTATTCTTTGCATTAAATTTCCCAAATTTTGGTCTATACCATCAAATATTTTCTCAGTGCTTTGAAAAAAGCTCCGTTCTGTTTACGGTAAATTCTCCTCACTTCCGTCTTGTGTTGCGTCTGTGTTTAGTCAATCTCTTTTTTAAATCCACTGTCCAGAGTTCATTAATTCAAAAAGCCCAGACTTCCAAGTCACAATTTGAAATGTCTCATCAATAGTCAGTCCAAGCAATTTCAATTCACCAGGAGGTTATCCACGCCTCTTCAAATTACCTTATATGCTCAATAGTATTTTATCTATCTATCTATCTATCTATCTATCTATCTATCTATCTATCTATCTATCTATCTATCTATCTATCTATCTCTATCATCTGTCTGTCTGTCTGTCTGTCTATCTATCATCTATCTATCTCGTCTATCTATCTATCTATCTATCTCTCTATCTATCTATCTATCTACTATCTATCTATCTATCATCTGTCTGTCTGTCTGTCTATCTATCATCTATCTATCTCTCGCCTATCTATCTATCTATCCATCCATCCATCCATCCACCCATCTATCTCTATATATCTATATCTATATTTATATCTATCATCTCTCTCTCTCTCTCTCTCTCTCTATCTATCTCATCTATCTATCTATCTATCTATCTATCTATCTATCTATCTATCTATCATCTATCTATCTATCTATCTACCCATCTATCTCTATATATCTATATCTATATTTATATATATCTATCATCTCTCTCTCTCTCTCTCTCTCTCTCTCTCTCTCTCTCTCTCTCTCTCTCTCTATCTATCTCATCTATCTATCTATCTATCTATCTATCTATCTATCTAGTCTGTCTGTCTGTCTGTTTCAACAAACACAGACAGACAAGAGATGTAACATAAAAGTATCTTCCATTACACACAGTGTGCCAATTGGTCACAGAGTTTTTGTGCATCCTTTCCACAGTCATCACATTTTATATAGAATCACATATTTTCAGTCAAATGTATTTATATACATCACTATTATAATACTACGTTTGTTTGACTATCACTATTATTTCTTCATCTTAAACAAGATATGCTGAGTTTCATTTATATTATAATAATTCATTGCATCATCTTCAATATATCCAATAATAAAGTATTTTTATGTCTTATTCTAAATCATTCCATTATTCAAATATTGGTCACATTCGTCAATAATTTTCATTTCCATGTTTTTTTTATCTAACCACTGATAAAATAGATCCCATTTCCCATAAAATTGTCTTCCTGTTCTCTAATTTCAAATGTCAAATTATTCATTTCAGCACATTCCATTATTTTATGAATAACTTCCTCCTGTGTTGGTGTTTTCTCATTCTTCCAGTTTTTAGCAGATACAATTCTAGCTGCAGTTAACACATTTACAATCAAGTATTTCAGTTCTGTATTGTATGTTTCCAATATGATTCCCAACAAAAGGACCTCTGGGTTATAGTCAATATGTTTTTGTATCATTTTTTCCAACCAAGTATGGATTTTAGTCCAATTAGCTTCTGCACGTGTCCACCACATATGGTAATATGAACCCGGTGTCTGATGACATTTCCAACACTTTTCCAATTTATTCTTGAACATTCTTGCTATTCTCGTCAGGGATAGATGCCTCCTGTAAAACATACAAATTTTCTTTATATGCAGTTGACATTGTCATTTTATAATTTTGAGACCACAATTTCTGCCAATTCTCTAAGTCAATCCCATGTCCAAAATTTCCCCCCCAAGCAATCATGGATTCTTTAATTTGTTATTCTAATTTAACTTCTAATAAATATCTGTACAGTTTTTAAATTACCTTTTCATCAGTATCTGTCAAAATTTTATCTAAGTCATTTTATCATGGAGACCTTCCATTTTAAGATCTTTATCATATCTAGAATGTGTTTGCACATATGAAAACCAATTTATCTTTAGACCTTGGTGTTCCAATTCTTGCATAGATTTAAGTTTGCATTCAATATTTCACCATATCTAACTGTTTCTTTTTGTATGTTATTGGATATCAAAATGCCTCAATAGTTGATAACCAGACTGGAATTTTAAAATAATCTTTTAATCTTTTCCCAGTTTAATAACAAAGCCTCACATATGTAATGTCTTCTAAAATACCCCTGTGTTTTAGTTCCCTTGTACCATAGGAAAGCGTGCCATCCCAACAACAAATCATGTCCTTCTACAGACAATAATCTAGAATTTCTTAATGTTATCCACTCCTTAACCCACATCAAGCTTGTTGCCTGATGGTATAAGTTCGGTAGACCAAATCCTCCTCTTGTTCTAGCATTTTGTAATAATTTTAATTTTATTCTTGCTTTCTTTCCCTGCCAAATATATTTCAACACTATTTTGTTTAGGTCATCAAAGTAGGCTTTACCTAGTCCAACTGGAATTGTCTGGAACAAATATAGAATCCTGGGTAGTATATTCATCTTAATTGTAGATATTGTCCCTATTATTGATAAATGTAGATTTTCCCATTTTGCCAAGTCTATCGCAATCTGCTGTAGTTGTTGTCTTTAAGCGTGCTGCATCTTGCTGTCAAATACCTGACCTTATTCGTGATTTTAATCTTCAGAGTTTCCGCCAATTCTTCCTTTTGTCTTAAGAACATATTCTTTGTCAAAATCTTCGTTTTGTCTTTATTTATTTTCAGGCCTGCTACTTTTCCATATTCCTCTATTTTTTCAATCAATGTAGGTGCAGTTTCTGGTGGCTCTTCTAAGATGAAGACCAAATCATCCGCAAATGGGGTTGGTGGTTTTCTTGCAGACGTTTTATTAACTAACTAGGTATCGTTATCAGTGCTAGAAAGGGGGGAGGCGTTGGGGAGAGGAGGAGGGGACAGTGGGTCCTTGGTGTTTTCTGAGCTGTTTTCGTGCAGATGACTCGTGACCCAACTAAGTAACATCATCAGTACTGGAAGGAAAGGGTAGTTTGTGGAAAAGAGGAGGGGGAGGAGGGGGAGGTCTGTATGGTCCTTGGTGCTCTCTGAGCTTGGTAGTTTTCTTGCAGACGTTTCAGGACCCAACTAGGGAACATCATCAGTGCCGGAAGGCAGGGGGATTTGTGGAGGAGGAGGAGGAACCTTGGTCTCCTTGCACCCCACTTGCCCCCCCCCCCCCAGAGTTTGCAGCCACTTGGACTCCGTGGTCTTCACCGTGTTTTTGGCCTAGCGACTGAGCGAGATGTGGCAAAACTCACTTAACAACTGCCTTGCTTAATAACAGAAACTCTGGACTCCCTTTTGCTCATAACTCAAGGACCGCCCTGTATATCTCACAAGGTGGCTTCCAGCTAGGACCCAGTTGGCTAACAAAAGGATGGAAGCGTTTCCTCGGTCGCAAAGTCAACATCGTCAGAGAAAGAGGACACAACCGAACCAGAACAACAGTTGGTGCCGCTGTTCCAATGAGCGTCTTTCCTAAAATAATAATAATTATTAGACTTTTACAGTGTAATAAAAGTACAAAAAGGGACCGTGGGATGAGAAAGAGAAGGAGGAAGAAGAGAAGGGGGGGGGGAAGCAAGGCTAAACTTTTGGCTCCTTTTCCTTTCCCATAATGGCCCCTTGGCCCTTCCTCCTCCTCCTCCTCCCTTGACCCCCTCGGTCCCCAAATCCATAAATCACCCCATCCTCCAACTTCCCTCCTCCCAGCCAAAGGCCCATATAAGGCCTCTCGAAAGAGGCTTTTATCACTTTCCCCCCTGACCCTCCTGGGAGACAGTTTTCTAGCACCAAAACCATCCATGCATTTGCTCCCAGCCGTCTCTCCCAGGACAAAATACAGACGGACAGGAAGGAAAATGCCGGGGGGCTTCCTGTCCAGTTTCCCCCCAAGACAGAGACACAGGTGGGCAAAAGCAGGGATGGGCGGGACTGGGGGGGTGGGAGGAGGAGACCCCAGGAGGCTAATGGATAATTATATCCATTCATAATTGATAACAATTGTATAGTATTAATAATTGGGAGGCTAATTAGACCTTAATGGAGGATTGAACCAGGGTGGAGATGGCTCTTCTCTTCCCATAGCTCCCCATCTTCCTGTGGGAGAGGAAGAGGAGGAGGAGGAGGATTATGGGACCCTTGATGCTCTCTGAGCTGGGCTCTTTGCTTGCAGACGTTTCATGACCCATCTAGGTAACGTCATCAGTGCTGGAAAAGAGTGGAGCTTACGGAGTGAAGGAGGACTGTGGGGGGGTCCTTGCTTCTGTGGTGCTAGAAGGAACTTGGGTTTGCGTAGTAGAGAGGAGGAGGAGGAGGAGGACAACGGGGTCCCTGGCTTTTGTTCATTTGTTCACAAAAAGTGTGTTGTTTGAGCTTCTTTGCAGACGTTTTCATGACCCAACTAGGTAATATCAGTGCTTTCAGGCAGGAGGAGGAGGACTGTGGGTTCTCTGAGCTTTGCTATTTTCTTGCAGACGTTTCATGACCCAACTAGGGAACAGCATCAATGCTACAAGGGAGTGGGGGGGGGTTTGCTCTCTGTTTATGCACAAGTGGCTTCCCCTGTCGGTGTTGGTGGGAGTGTTGTTAAATGAGGACTTTTTCCCCCATAGCCCTCTGCTGTTTTTTCTTGTGGATGTTGTCTTCCATATACCTGCCACTGCTGGTCAGCCTCTGGGGGCAGGTGAGAGGAGGAGGAGGAGGAGGAAGGAGGAGGAGGAGGAGGCATTATTCCTGGGTCATCTCTGCTGCTTGGTTGGTTTTGGGAGTGGGGCAGATGGTTCCCCACAGAGCAGGCCATCCCCCCCCCCCCCAAAGCCTCCCAGGGACCCTGAAGTCAGCCGGGCTCTTCCCAAACTCCCTCCTCCCGGGTAGCATCTGGCTCTGCCCAGATTGTACGGCATGTTCTGGGTCAAAAGCAGCCTGTTAAAAAACAATCCCCAAATTGTCCCGGCTGTCAATCTGTCTTGGGTGGTGGGAGGGGAAAGGGGGGGGGAGGGAGCGAGACGATGGTGGCTAATCGTGAGAAAGAAGGGGGATGTTTTTAGGGAGAAACCAGATTTCACTGAATCCTATCAAGAGGGGATTGTTTGGGTGAAGCTTTGTGAATCCGTGAGCCCCAAAGGCTGAGCAATGGCTCTCGTCCAAGATGTTGTGTTACAGCAAGCGCCAGAGCAACAGCACTTAGACTTATATGCTGCTTTACAGTTGTTTACAACCCTCTCTTTAGGGTATAACCCTAACCCTTGAGCCTGGTGAGAATCGAACTCCTGGCAGTGGGCAGAGTCAGCCTGCAATACTGCATTCTAATAGGAAGGAAGGAAGGAAGGAAGGAAGGAAGGAAGGAAGGAAGGAAGGAAGGAAGGAAGGAAGGAAGGAAGGAAGGAAGGAAGGAAGGGCAATAGCAGTTAGACTTATACAGGTGAAACTCAAAAAAATCAGAATATTGTGCAAAAGTTCATTTATTTCACTAATGCAACTTAAAAGGTGAAACTAATATATGAGATGAGACTCATTACATGCAAAGCAAGATAATCCAAGCCGTGGTTTGACATAATTGTGATGATTATGGTGTACAGCTCAGGAAAACCCCAAATCCACCATCTCAGAAAATTAGAATATCACATGCAATCAATAAAACAAGGATTGTACATAGAACAATATCGGACCTCTGAAAAGTATAAGCATGCATATGTACTCAGTACTTGGTTTGGGCCCCTTTTGCAGCAATTCCTGCCTCAACGCCGCTATTGAAGCATCCTGGTCTTCCATAACACCTCAGCAGTGCCACAGGCTGATAGCTTCCATGCCACGCCACATTGAGGCAGTAATTGCTGCAAAAGGGGCCCAAACCAAGCACTGAGTCCATATGCATGCTTAGACTTTTCAGAGGTCCGATGTACAATCCTTGTTTTATTGATTGCATGTGATATTCTAATTATTCTGAGATGGTGGATTTGGGGTTTTCCTGAGCTGTACGCCATAATCATCACAATGATGACAAATCACGGCTTGAACTATCTTGCTTTGCAAGTAATGAGTCTTATCTCATATTGATTTTGATTTGATTGATTGATTTTATTACATTTATATGCCGCCCTTTTCCCCAAGGGGACTCAGGGCAGCTCACAATTCAAATCAAGGGAAGGGGGTACAGACAAAAAATAAAAAACGGAACATATATTAGTTTCACCTTTTAAGTTGCATTACTGAAATAAATGAACTTTTGCATGATATTCTAATTTTTCGAGTTTCACCTGTCTATTGCTTCACAGTGCTTTCCAGCCCTCTCTAATCAGTTTTACAGAGCCAGCCTCTTGCAAACCCCAATAACTTGGCTCCTCATTTTACCCACCTCGGAAGGACGGGAGGCTGAGTCAACCTTGATCCTGGTGAGATTTGAACTGCCAAATTGCAGGCAGTGGCTCTCCTGTTGATTTTGCTCGTCAGAAGGTCACCCAGGAGGATCCACGTGACCTTGGGACACAGCAACGGTCATAAGTATGAGTCAGCTGCCAAGCCCCTGGATTTTGATCACATGAACTAAATGAACCGTTGTAAGTTGAGGACTTACCCGTACTGTTGTATATCTATTTGTACTCACTAGGGGAGAGGTGCTGCTGTGGTCATCCCCGGAGGCCTTGAAGTAAGAGCCTGGGCAGCCCCCTGTCTGAAGGGGGCTAGCCCAGTGTTTTTCAACCTTGGTGACTTTAAGTCTTGTGGACTTCAACTCCCAGAATCCCCCAGCCAGCACAGCTGGCTGGGGAATTCTGGGAGTTGAAGTCCACAAGACTTAAAGTCACCAAGGTTGAAAAACACTGGGCTAGAGAGTCTCCTGCGTGAGCAGGGGGCTGGACTAGAGGACCTCCAAGGCCCCTTCCAGCTCCATTCTGATTCTTTTATTTTCATAGCTCTTGGGAGCAAGTAAGGCCGAGCCCTGTTGAGTGCTGGCTCAGAGCCAACCATGGTTTAGGCCAGGTGGTCAAGGAAGGAAGGACACACACATGCACACACACACACACACACACACCGATGAGCACATCTCTCTCTGCTGGGTTTCCATTCTCGGATGATGAGCTGGTTTGGTTCCAAGCGGCTGCCTTTCCTCCCCTCTTTAGCCTCCCTGGTCGTCTTGGTCAGCCTCCCCTCCCCTTCGGTTGCTGTCTCTTCTGCTCTCTACCGGTTGAATATCTATCTGAGTGGCGATGGCAGAAGGTTTAATCCCCTTGGAGAGTGTTGATTCTGAAAATCCCTCTTGGGCTCCGGTCTCCCAGCGAGGAGGCGGCTTCGTGTTTCTCTGCTCGTAAATAACCCTGGGGGAACGGAAGGGCCGAGAGCCCGGTCAGCCCCTGCAGGAGGCAGCAGGCGGGGCCGGCTGGGGATGCTGGGGAGAGGGGCCACACGGAACTGGGGCCCCCTGGATTAAGGCATTTCCAACTGCGCGGTTCCAGGCGCTGGGAAAGAACAGCATGCAAAGACACAACACACACACACACACACAGACACAGAGAGGTTCTTGCTGCAGTAGAAGCCTTGGGAAGAACTGGGTGCGGGAACTGGAGTCTGTCCGGTCAGGGCACACGTCATCAGCTGGAAAGAGCTGGTGCAGTTGCGACGCTTCACTGGCAGGTGAGGAAGGCAGGAGTGGCGGTTGGCCAGAGCTGATGCCAGGACGGAGGCTGCCGGCTGAAATACTCACCAAGGGCATCCTGCCCTGCGGCCTGCTGAGCCAGAGGGGGAGGCCACTGCTGGAGGCCCAGCCGCAGGGAGGGAGAGCTTCATAGAAGATAGAATAACAGAGTTGGAAGGGACCTTGGAGGTCTTCTAGTCCAGCCCCCTGCTGGAGCAGGACACCCTATAACCATCCATGGATGTCCAGCCTCTTCATGGACCACCTCCAATGATGGACTACCGACAATTTCTGGGGAGAAGCTGGTCCACAGAATAAGTGAGTTGGAAGGGACCTTGGAGGTCTTCTAGTCCAGCCCCCTGCTGGAGCAGGAGACCCTCTCCCCTTTTCAGACAAGACTGACTGTCCAGCCTCTTGTTGAAAACCTCCAGTGTTGGAGCATTTACAGCTTCTTGTGGCAGGCTGTTCCACTGGTTAATTATCCTCACTGTTAGGAAGTTTCTCCTGAATTCCAAGTTGCTTCTCTCCTTGGTTAGTTTCCATCCGTTGCTTCTTGTCCTGCCTTCTGTTGCTTTGGAAAATAATTTGACCCCTTCTCTTCTTTGGGGCAGCCTCTCAGATATTGGAAAACAGCTTATCGTGTCACTTCTCTAGGCTAGACCCCCAGTTCCCTCAATTTCCTCCTCCCCCTCCTCTTAATTCCTAAAAGGACCCAGTTTTGAGAGCGCTTTCCCCCCTGGCAAGGGGGGCTAAACCACCGTCCTTCTTGTTTATACACCCACTTTATGACTTTGCCTGTTTGGCCCTAACTGATTGTGGCTTTCCACAAATGTGGCTCAGCACACTGCACATACCTGAGTGCGGAGTGCAAGAGTGAAGCCAGTTTGCACGAAACCCCGGAATTTCCCCCCCCAAATCTCCCCAGAGAGGGGAGACCTACGCGGGCCTCCCAGCCCAGAAACCCGAGGGCCCCAGGGCCCCCTCATTTCTTCTTCTCCAGCTGGGCGTTTCAAGACTGGCATCAGGCACAAGGCTGGTTGTGTGAGCCTGGCATATCCAGCACCCAGGCAGGGTGGGAAGAGGGCTGGGCAAAGCTGAAGGAGCCGTTGTTGACGTGGGCAAAGGCCCACGGAGACGCTGCGTCCCCCCCTGGCCGCCCCAAAGGCTGCTTGGGCTTCCTTGTTTTTTTTCCCTTGAAGGCGTCTCGCTTCCCCTCCGGGAAGCTTCCCCAGTTGAGCCCTCATTGAGGATTTTTCTTTGCCTGGGCCCCAAGAAAGAGTGGCGGCTTCCTTCTCCCCTCGGGGGGGCTCTTGGCCATCCTCCGGCCTCTTGGGCAAAACCTTTTTACCTTTTGGGCAGGAGAGGAAAAGGTTGGTCCCTTCTCCGGCTCCCCCCCCCCCTCCCCCAAGTGGCTATTCAAATAAAAAATGGAAAGAGAGATACAGGTAGATACAGATAGGGAAAGAGACAAATAAAAAACAGAGAAACATATGAATGAGAGAGACATAAAGAGGGAGAGAGAGAGAGAAGTGTAAAATGAAGGTATAAAAACGTAGAGAAAGACAGATGGAGAGGAGAGCTGGGGAGAGAGAGAGAGAACTAGGGCAGTGTTTTTCAACCTTGTCAACTTGAAGTCCTGTGGACTTCAACTCCCAGAATCCCCCAGCCAGCTATGCTGGCTGGGGGATTCTGGGAGTTGAAGTCCACAGGACTTCAAGTTGACAAGGTTGAGAAACACTGAACTAGGGGAACGATAGACCAATGTTAGCCCAGGGCTCTCTGTAGAAACGCTGCTTTGACATTCCCACAGGAAGAGAGCCGGTTGCTATTGTTAGGAATATATTAGAATATATGCTAATCCAGGAAACGAGCCCTCTTGCCTGGGGCAGCCCTTTCCCTTCGCCCTGGGGAAGGGACAGGGACACGTCCTTCGGGTTTCCATCCCAACAGACCAGCGAATAACATTGGCAAGGAAATGGGCTCTTTGGGGCAGGAAGCCTTTCCCGCAGGGAGGATGCCCAGCCAGCCAGAGGCCTCTGGATCTCTGCCCCCCCCCCCTCCTGGGAGGGATCCTCGCATCTGCCTCTCGACTGCTCCTTTGGTGGGTCTGCTGCCCATCAGAAGGGACGCAGCCGGGTGCCATGCACTCAGAGCCTCGTGCCAGGGGGAGCCCGCCCGGCCTCACGCTTTTCAATCCTAGCTTCCATCAGTTAGGAACCAGCAACAAGGATGTTTAAAGGCCTGGAGATTAGCAATAGCCGTTAGACTTGTATACCGCTTCATAGGGCTTTCAGCCCTCTCTAAGCGGTTTACAGAGTCAGCATATATTGCCCCCACAGTCTGGGTCCTCATTTCACCCACCTCGGAAGGATGGAAGGCTGAGTCAACCCTGAGCCGGTGAGATTAGAACTGCTGAACTGCAGATAGCAGTCAGCTGTAGCGGCCTGCAGTACTGCACCCTAACCACTGCGCCACCTCGGACGAACAGTTGATGGAATTTGGTTTAATGACAAAGAAACACCAGGGGTGACATGATAGCAGCCTTCCAACATCTCAGGGGATGCCACAAAGACAGTGTGTGTGTGGGGTGGGGTGGGGTTGTCAAATTATTCTCCAGGGCATCTGAAGGCAGGACAACGGATGGAAACTCATCAAGGAGAGAAGCAACTTGGAATTAAGGAGAAAGTTCCTAATAGTGAGAACAGTTAACCAGTGGAACGGCTTGCCACCAGAAGTTGTGGTGCTCCAACACGGGAGGTCTTCAAGAAGAGACTGGAGAACCATTTGTCTGAAATGGTATACATTCTCTTGCTCGTGCAGGGAGATGGACTGGATGATCTCCAAGGTCCCTTTCAGCTGTATTCTGATGGATGGGGTTAGCCATGGGCATTGGTCAAGGACCTGAATAGCTGAAAAACTGTAAAAAAGAATAACAGGTGAAGCAAGTTCTCCCAAGGTCAGCGACCTTAGATGGGTGGACTTCAACTCCCAGAATTCCCCAACTAGCATTGCTGGAGAATTCTGGGAGTTGAAGGGCCACTCTTATAGTTACTGAGCTTGAGGAACGGTGGGGCTCAAGGTTCATCCAACCCACGGAGGTCTTTGTAGGCCCAGCATGAGGAGAAGACTTCTCTTGCCCTCCTTTGTCTAAACCAGTGTTTCTTAACCTTGTCAACTTGGAAGATGTCTGGACTTCAACTCCCAGAATTCCCCAGCCAGCGAATGCTGGCTGGGGAATTCTGGGAGTTGAAGTCCAGACATCTTCCAGTTGACAAGGTTGAGAAACACTGTCCTAGACACTTCCCCATCTTCAAGTTGACAAGGTTGAGAAACACTGGTCTAAATCCTTGGGAAATCCTTCATTTGTGGTTCTCTGATGGATGATTTTTGATCGTCCATGGCTAACCGTTCAGCTCAGTCTCGGGCATTTGAGTCGGGATGGTCTAAGGATGGTCCTGATCCCGGTGGGGCTTGGAGCAGAAGGCCTCAGGCCCAAGGATTCCACCACCGCTCTTCCGTACACAGGGCGGGAGGAATTTCCTGACAGTGGGGGCAATCGAGCAGTGGAACAAATTCCTTCCAGAAGTTGTGGAGGTTCTGAAGAAGAGACTGAGCAGCCATTTGACCAGGATGATTTGGGGAAATCATCCTGCTTTGAGTAGGAGGTCGGACTAGATGACCTCCAAGGCCCCTTCCAACTCTTCTTAATTCTGTTACTTCTGATTTACCCGTCTGAGTGTTAGGTGGACTGTATGGATGTCCCCTCATAGCCCCGGAGAGGGGAGGGGGGGCCTGGCCTGAGCGAGAGTCCCTTGGGGGAAGAGATTGAATGGGGAAGGATTGTTTTTCCCCTTCGGATTCTGCCGGAGGCCTCCTGCTTCCCTCGGCTTCCACAGCAACTCGCTGGCTGTGCCAAGGGCTGTCCGTCAGGGACTGATGGTGGGGCCGATAATCCCCAGGCCGGAGTGGAGTTGCTGCCAGAGCATTGAAGGGTGAAGCCAGAAGGAGGCTGGCCAGACCCTGGGCGGCAATTCCTGGATGCAATACAACAGAAGAAGAGGAAGAGGGAAGGGGGAGGGAGGAGGAGAGGAGGAGGAAGAGAGGAACAGGAGAAGGAATAGAAGAAGAAGGGGAGGAGGAAGGAAAAGGTGGAGAGAAGAAGAAGCAGGAAGAAGAAGAGGCAGCGAAGAAGAAGAGAAAAAGGAAGAGAAAGAAACAGGGAAGAGGAGGACGAAGGAGGAGAGGAGGAAGAGGAGAAAAGGAGGAAGAGAGGAACAGGAGGAATAGAAGAAGGGGAGGAGGAAGGAAAAGGTGGAGAGAAGAAGCAGGAAGAAGAGGCAGAGAATATGAAGAGGAGGAGAAAAAGAAAGAAAGAAAAAGGGAAAGAAGAAGATGAAGAGGGAGAAGAGGAAAAGGAGGAGGAGGAGGAACAGATAGGAAGGAGAAGGAGATGAGGAGGAGGAGGGAGAAGGTGAGCTGAGAAGGAAGAGGAGGAGGAGGAGGAAGAAGAAGAATTTGGGGTATGTGTTGTGTTTGTGTAAATATAGAGGAAGTTATGCAACCCTTTTAGAGCAGGGGATCATCCATTGGTGCCCCTTAATTGACTTGTTCCTGAGTACCCTCGGAGTAAAGGGGGCCGTAGGTTCCTCCTCCCCGTGTGGAAGGGCCGCTCCATTTGTAGCCAAGGGGGCTGGTGGGATCCCCTCCGGCCAGCCGGCCCTTGCTCTCCATGCGCACTGAGAGGGGCGTGGATCAAGAGGACACGGAGCCCCCCAATTATTACGGCCTCTCTCAAAAGTCGACCCAAGACGAGGCCTCGGTTGCTTCTCCCCAGAATATCGGTCGCTTGAAGCCTCGGCCGAAACTGGGCCTGGGGAGAAAGCCGGACTCTGCTTCCGTCTCCAGCCGAGAGACCCCTCCCCTTGTCCTCTGCAAACAGGACGAGATCCGAGGTAGTTTCGGTTGAATAATTCAGGAGCAGTGGACGTTTTTGATGCTGCTCTTAAGACAGCTCCCCACTATAGCCAGTCCTCGACTTATGACCGCAATCAAGCCTGAAGTTTATGTTGCCAAGCGAGGGCTGTTACGTGCCCCATTTTACAATCGTTCCTGTTGTTAAGTGAATCACTGCAGTTGCTAAGCGAGCCACAGGGCTGTTAAGTGAATCTGGCTTCCCCACTGATGCTTGCTTGTCAGAAGGTCGCAAAAGGGGGGGGGGTGTGCTTGACCCCAGAGCCAAAGGCAGAGCTGGCGTAACTCTGGGTTTTCCTCCCTCCCTCCTGCCCTCACCTGCCCTCACCTGTCCCCTTCAACAAAGGACGGAGGCCTCTTGCTTCCCACCTGGCGGACAGCTGTGCTGCCTCCGAGTCAGCTGCCCTGGTGGGAGGAAGGCCTGCAAACGGCATTTCATTCATTTAGACGGCCGGCCGTTGGTCCGATGGGAGAAAGAGCTCCAGAGACGGAGAGGGGAGCAGGAAGCCCAAGAACTGGCCCTCTGCCCCATCTTCCTTTGAGTCTCTAAGCCGCAATGCTTTACTGGCCCCGGAGCAACCGTTTGTCTGAAATGGCACGGGATCTCCTGCTTGAGTTGGTCTAGAGCAGTGTTTCTCAACCTTGGCCACTTGAAGATGGGGAAGTGTCTAGGACAGTGTTTCTCAACCTTGTCAACTTGAAGATGTCCGGACTTCAACTCCCAGAATTCCGGACATCTTCAAGTTGCCAAGGTTGAGAAACACTGGTCTAGAAGACCTCCAGGGCCTCTTCCGGCCCTCTGCTTACCCCAGGAGGGAGAACCCAGCGGGTTTCAGCTCTTCTGGCAGACCGGACCCTGCCCCATTGCCCTGCCCCCTTCTCTGGGGTTCCTCCCTCCTGCCTTCGGAAGGGATTCTGGCCCGGTTCCCAGGAGGGTTTTTCCAGGACAGAGGCAGCGATGCCATTCAACTCTCAGGATTGAAATCCGGTAGGCTTAAGGTGGCCAAGGTTGGAGACCCCTCCTCCAGACCACCCGTTTTTTTACTGCTTGATTTATGGCAGTGATGGAGGGAGGGGCGGGTGGGGAGACCCCCTTGCCAGGAAAAGAAGTTGCAGGCTGCGTGACCTGGGTGGGCTCATCCCGGGGTCTGCATTGCTGGTTGCTAGGAGCCAAATAAGCTCCTTCGTTCGAATGGACAGTTGCCACCCAAGAGAAAAGGAAGCCCCTGGCCCAAATCGCCCCCCACGTTTGAACCTTCTTGGTCTTCCCCAAGGAATCGCTCAATCAGGATAGAGCTGGAAGGGGCCTTGGAGGTCTTCTAGACTGACCCCGTGTCCAAGCAGGAGAACCCGCTCTCTTCCTTAGAACCTCCAGGGGTGGATCCCCCCACAACCTCTGGAGGGACCCTTCGGCTCAGTCCCACTTCAGACAAATGGCTGTCCAGGCCCTTCTTGGATTTCCTCCGGGACTCCCAGCAGCTCCAAATCCCCTTCCGACTCCTGAATCCTGCCCTTCCTCGCTTTGGGTCTCTGACGCAGGGGCCGAAAGGACTTGTGGGGTGTGGGGGTGGGGGTGTAGCAGTGAAAAGCCGGGAAAGGGTTCTCTGTTTCTCTGCTGGATGCCTTTTCTCTTTCCTCCACCTGTTTGTCTTGGAAGCAGTCCTGAGGTTTTGGTGCTGCAGATGAATTTCCTGGAATTAAGTCCGGAGGTTGTGCAGGAAGCTGCAGGAAGCAAACCCCCCCCCCAACCTTGCCTGATTCCCCCCCCCCCTCCGTCCACCAGCAGCTCCCCTTGGGTGAGAGGGAAGAGGTAGCCGGGTCCTTCCCCTCAGCCGTGGCCCCACACGGTCCCTCCCGGCTGCCTCCCCACCAGGGAATGTGGCTCACTAGAGCAGTGTTTCTCAACCTTGGCAACTTGAAGATGTCCGGACTTCAACTCCCAGAATGCTGGCTGGGGAATTCTGGGAGTTGAAGTCCAGACATCTTCAAGTGGCCAAGGTTGAGAAACACTGCACTAGAGGTTCCCCACCCGGGGGGGGGGGGGCAGAAGAAGCCCCAGGATATTATTATTCTCCTGGGCTGCGTTTCTAGGCTGCCCCTCCCCACACGGGGGGGGGGGGCACAGCCCAAAGAGAGGCCGGGGCTTGTGGGGCCAGAGGAAGCCTTTGCCCCCCATCCTGAGGCCGCCGAGGTGGCGCAGTGGTTAAATGCAGCACTGCAGGCTACTTCAGCTGACTGCAGTTCGGCGGTTCAAATCTCACCGGCTCAGGGTTGACTCAGCCTTCCGTCCTTCCGAGGTGGGTGAAATGAGGACCCGGATTGTTGTTGGGGGCGATATGCTGACTCTGTAAACCGCTTAGAGAGGGCTGAAAGCCCTATGAAGCGGTATATAAGTCTAACTGCTATTGCTATTGTTATCTCCCGCATGCCTCCGCTTCCGGCCCAGGGCTGGGAGACGGGCAGGGGTCACGGGCCCGTCTTAAGGTTGCGGGCCTGGGAGAAGGCTGAGGACGGTGGGCAGAGAATTCTGGTTTATAAGGATAGGAATATTATAGGAATATTGTTTGCGAGATGCCCTGAATGACTGAGAGGGAATGGGTGGCCCTATAAATCTGATTGATATAGACAGACAGATATGGATGGGTGGGTGGGTGGGTGGGTGGATGATTGGATGGATGGATGGATGGGTAGGTAGATGGATTAATGGATGGTTGGATGGATGAATGGATGGACAGATGGATGGGTGGATGGACAGATAGATGGATGGGTAGGTAGAGAGGTGGATGGGTGGATGGATGGGTAGATAGACAGTTGGATGGATGAATGGCTGGACAGATGGATGGATGGAAGGATGAATGGATGGGTAGATAGAGAGATGGATAGATGGATGGACGGGGGTGGGGGAGAGAGGGAGTCAGCCATTCCTTGATTTCACTGCAACCCTTCGTGGTTTCCCAACCTTCCCAGTCCAGGTCCGATGGGAGCAGCCTTCCGCAGCTGGACGCTCTCCTCCTGGTGTATTGGAGTAGGAACCCGGGAAGTCTGGAGCCGGGAGTTAACGGGACGCATCTGGAGGGAGCCTGTGTGGGAATGTTTACAGCTGCCAGAGTCAAAGGCCTCCCGCTTCTCACCAGGTTCCTTCAGGGCTGCCTGGGAATCTCCAAGCCAGGCTCTCCTGGAAGATGCCCAGGCGGGGCTATCTGGAGCCCCCCAGCCAGGAAGGAGGCAGGAGAAGGTGGGCAGGTCTCGGCCCAGGGTTGCCCCAATTGGGTCCCACCCAGCCGGTCTTCCTCAGACGATTCGGTCCTGAGAACAGACCCTGGGGCCTCCATCCGCAGTGCAGGGGCAGCAGAGCTGGGGGCTGGGCCTGGCCCAAGAAGGGCATCTCCGCTCTGCCACCAAAAGGCCAGGCAGGGGCAATTCTCCCCGGAAGCAAACCAATGGCTGGCAGAGCACCCAGCAACCTCACCGTCGCTGGTGCCATTCAGCAGGGATGCTTGAGGGCCCCCCATGAAAGGGGATATCTTGGTGCCCTCTGAGCTGGGTTGTTGGGAGACGTTTCGTGACCCAACTAGGGAACGGCATCTGTGCTGGCGGGAGAGGGGCTCTCTCTTTATATTCAGTCCGTGAAGGGCAAGAGGGAGGGGCAGCCGCTTGGGAGGCCCGCTCGCCTAGGGGCAGAAGGGGGCCTCTTCCTTTCCGCTCTGCCCGGCTCGCCCATCTCAAAGCAGGCCCTGCCAGCCCAGCATCTGTGGCAGCCTGCCTTCCTCCTTGACCGGGGGCTGCGGTCACTTGGCTGCCCCGGCCGGGCCCTGTGGCGGCTGGAGTGATTCCCCAGGAGAGGGGGGGGCCTTGGGGGGGGGGCTCTGCTCGCTCTCGGCTGCCCATTTCCACCCCCTGCGTCTTCCTGCCCGTGTCAAGAGGGCCGCATAGCTTTGCCTTGCGCTATTAATAGACGCCCATAAATCTCCCAACAGACCCGGACTATAAATAAGGGAAGTTAGGAGTTTCTGGCCAGATTTCGCTCGGTTGGTGCCGCTGCGGAAGAGACGCGTCTCCCGGGATGAGCTTTAGGCTTGGCTGGCGAGAGGAAGAGGGCTGCCAGGAGGGAGAGTGGTTGGGGCAGTGGGGTAGGAGCCAGAAGATGGGGAGTTTAGGCATGAAAACAGTCTGGAGGACTTTGGTCCGGCCGTGCTCAGTCCAACCCACCTCGCAGGATTGTTGTTCTGGAGGAAAGAGAAAGAAAGGAGTTTTGGGTCTTGATTGCTGCGCTGGGTTGTTTATAAAAGTAAGAAAAGAAAAGAAAGAAAAATAAGGAAAGGAAGGAAGAAAAGAAAGAAAGAAAAAGGAAGGAAGGAAGAAAAAGAATAGAAAGAAAAAGAAAGGAAGGAAGAGAAAAAGAAAGAATAGAAAGAAAAAGGAAGGAAGAAAAAGAAAGAATAGAAAGAAAAAGAAAGGAAGAAAGAATAGAAAGAAAAAGGAAGGAAGAGAAAAAGAAAAAATAGAAAGAAAATGGAAGGAAGGAAGAAAAAAGGAGGGAAAAGAAAATAAAGGAAAAGGAAGAAAGAATAGAAAGAAAAAGGAAGGAAGGAAGAAAAAGGAAGAATAGAAAGAAAATGGAAGGAAGGAAGAAAAAAGGAGGGAAAAGAAAATAAAGGAAAAGGAAGAAAGAATAGAAAGAAAAAGGAAGGAAGGAAGAAAAAAAGGAAGAATAGAAAGAAAAAGGAAGGAAGAAAAAGAAAGAATAGAAAGAAAAAGGAAGGAAGAAAAAGAAAGAATAGAAAGAAAAAGGAAGGAAGAGAAAAAGAAAGAATAGAAAGAAAAAGGAAGGAAGAGAAAAAGAAAGAATAGAAAGAAAAAGAAAGAAAAGGGTCCCTCTTGATGCTGCTGGGACCCCCCCAATGCAAAGGGGGTGGGGAGGATTTCTGGGTTAAAGGGGGGGTGGGGGGGGCGGCCAAGCCTCGAGGAAAGATTCAAGCACAGCCATCCCAGGAATGCAGCTCCACAAACTTTGGGGCTGGACCGTGTTTCTCTTAGCGCCGCCCTCCCCTTCGCCTGCTCGCCAAAGTCTGAAGCAGCCGGGATGCCGCTCTCTCCCCCCTCCAGTGGCGCTCATGGCCGGCCTCATCACAGGCGGCTTTTTTTTGGGTGGGTGGGGGGTGGAATCCCAATGTTCAGTCTCCCTGTTCTTGGCCGCTCTCTTCCTCCCTCCTGGCGGGGCAGGTAATTGGAGGGTCCTTGACTTACAACGGTCTATTTAGTACTTGAGAGACCACCTGCTGCCAATCACCTCCCACAGACCCCTTAGATCACACAAGGTCGGCCTCCTCCGGTTCCCGTCTACCAGCCAATGCCACCTGGCTACCACCCGGGGGAGGGCCTTCTCTGTGGCGGCTCCGGCCCTTTGGAACGAGCTCCCCGCGGAGATCCGGACCCTCACCTCTCTCCAGGCCTTCCGAAAAGCCGTCAAAACCTGGCTGTGCCGGCAGGCCTGGGGGTGATGAGTTCCCCTCCCCTCTCGACTGGTATGGCTGTGTGATTCTTGTTTATTTTAACCATGTGTAGAGTGTTCTATGTTCCCCCTTTCCCCCTCCGAGTTGTTTGCTGCCCTGAGTCCCTCCCGGAGAAGGGCGGCATACAAATAAATTAAATCTGAATCTTAATCTTAGAGAGAGCCTCACAAGGGGCTGGGAAAAGGATGAGCGTTCCCCGTATTTACGACAGCTGCCGCACCCCCCCCCCCACGGTCACATGATTTCTATCACTTCAAACTGATCTAAGCAGCAAATCCCGGAAGTCCTCTTTCATCCCCCCCTCTCCCCCCCCCCCGGGTGCAAGAAGTGGTTTCCAGGTAGGAAGACAAGTGGATCCATTGTTTTGCCCGGCTGAGCCGGTTCCTTGGGCCCCCCCCTCTGCCAGCCCCCCCCCCCAGCTCTGGAGGGGAGGATCTCTGCTCTTCACTGTCTTTGCAAAAGGGTTTCGTGCTTCTGAATTCCGGCGTAGGCTGTGCCTGCTAGGAGGTCTTGACTCACAAAAGGGTTTTCTTTTTTAATTCTTATTTTTCCCCTGCTGTGATTTCCCCCCCCCCCATTCCTCCCTCCCATGTGGGGCTGCAAAAGGGCCTTTTTTGTGTTCTCGTGTGCCCCGGGCCTTCCAATCCCCCTCGCTCGTGCTCTCCCCGGGGGCTCCCAGCTTCTGCCCCCAAAGGGGCTTTTTCAGAAGGCAACTGGACTGTTTTTCCTTGAAGACATTTCCCTTCTCCTCCAGGAAGCTTCTTCAGTTCTGGCTGAACGGTGGAGGGCGGGAGGATTTTTTTTTCTTTTAAATTTTTTTAATTGCTTTTTTAACATCCCATAGATCCATCTTACCTTACAACGGTCCTACTTCTTCTTCCCTCCCTCCCTCTCTCCTTCCCTCGTTTCTTCTCTCCTACTCCCCTTCCTTCCCTCCCTCCTTCCCTCTTTCTCTCCTTCCCTCCCTCCTTCCTTCCTTCCCTCCTTTCTTTTCTCCTTCTCTCCTTCCTTTCCCCCTTCTTTTCCTCCTTCCTTCCCCCCTTCCTTCTCTCCTACATTCCCTCTTTCCTTCCCTCCTTCCTTCCCTCCTTCCTTCCCTCCTTCCTTCCCTCCTTCCTTCCCTCCTTCCTTCCCTCCTTCCTTCCCTCCTTTCTTCTCTCCTTCCTTCCCTGGTGGGAGGATTTATACGCCTTGCAGCCCTCTGGTCCCTCTGGGAGTCCTTGAGGTGGGTGTGGAGCCGCCTTGGCTAAACCTCCAAGCGGCCCCCAGGGCTTTCGGAGAGAGCGCTAACCCCCAGGTGACCGCGAGGAATATAAATCCTTCCACCAGGAGGGAGGGAAGGAGAGAAGGAAGGAGGGAAGGAAGGAAGGAGAGAAGGAAGGAGGGAATGTAGGAGAGAAGGAAGGGGGGAAGGAAGGAGGAAAGGAAGGGGGAAAGGAAGGAGAGAAGGAGAAAAGAAAGGAGGGAAGGAAGGAGGGGAGAGAAGGAGGGAAGGGGAAGGAGGGAGGGAAGGAAGGGGAGCAGGAGAGAAGAAACGAGGGAAGGAAAGAGGGAGGGAGGGAAGAAGAAGTAGGACCGTTGTAAGATAAGATGGATCTATGGGATGTTAAAAAAGCAATCTTCAAGTATATTGTCAACTGTAGGGAAAAATTGTTATAAATGCATATTATTAATAACAGTTATGAGATCATATAATTGTGAATGTATATATGAAATTGATAAAATAAAATAAAAAATTTTTTTTAAAAAATCCTTCCACCATTCAGTCGGAACCGAAGAAGCTTCTTGGACGAGGCGAAACCTCTTCGAGGGAAAACAAACTCCAGTGGCCTCTTGAAAAAGCCCCTTTGGATGGCCGAGATCCTCCGTAGACATTTAAGGCTTGTGGGCTTCAACCGTTGGGAGTTTATAAGTCTTAAAGTTGCCACGCTTGGAGACCCTCGGTTAAGAACACGAGAACCTGACTGGGCCGTTGGGATGCCTTTGGAGGACTCGTAAGCTTGGAGTAGGGAGCGAGGAGCTCCGTTCTCCTGTGGCTTTCCCTCCACCAGCATTTTGGGCCGGTGTTTGGAGAGGATTCAGAAGGCAGGGTCCAGGAGAGGCTGAGATACGTAAAGTTATGGAAAGGCAGCGAAGCCTGTAAAAAAGAGGAGGAGACTCTAGAACAGTGTTTCTCAACCTTGATGACTTTGAAGTCCTGTGGACTTCAACTCCCAGAATCCCCCAGCCAGCATAGATGGATCCGAATAGAGTGGTCTTCTGCTCCAGCCTCCACCCCCAAGCAGGAAACCCTAAGAGACCATTAGAGAGAAGCCACCTACAGCAATGGTTCCCAAACTTGGCAACTTTAAGACTTGTTGGACTTCAACTCCCAGAATTCTCCAGCCAGCTCTGCTGGCTGGAGAATTCTGGGAGTTGAAGTCCACAAGTCTTAAAGTTGCCAAGTTTGGGAACCACTGGGCTACAGAACCAAGGAGGCATTTCCTGACAGCCAGGACAAGCAGCCCACGGGACAGAGGCTGCCTTTGGAAGTTGTGGGAGCCTCATCCCTGGAGGCCTTCAAGAAGAGGTTGGGTCTTGCCTGAGCAGGGGGTTGGACTAGAAGACCTCCAAGGTCCCTTCTAGCTCTGTTTGTCTACTCTGTTCTAAATGGGTCGCCCATGGGTCTCTTCTGGAAAACCTCCTGGGACGGAGAACTCGCAGCTTTTGGACTCCAAGCCATTCCACCGGTCGCTTCTCAGGACGTTTCTCCTTCGTTCCAGGCGGCTCCTAATTTCCACCCGCTACTGTCCTGCCTCAGGGGCTTTGGAGAATAGGTGGACCCCCCCCACCCACTCTCTTCTCTCTGGCAGCCCTTCATACACTGGAAGGCTGCTATCCTGCCACCCCTGGTCCTGCTTTCCCTTCAACCGGACCTCCCCAATTCCCCCAACCGTTCTTAGGTTAAGGGTTAGGGTTAGGTTTTTCGTTAGGTTAAGGGTTAGGTTTAGGGTTAGGTTAAGGGTTAGGGTTAGGGTTAGGGTTAGGTTTAGGGTTAGGTTAAGGGTTAGGGTTAGGGTTAGGTTTAGGGTTAGGTTAAGGGTTAGGTTAAGGGTTAGGGTTAGGGTTAGGGTTAGGGTTAGGTTTAGGGTTAGGTTAAGGGTTAGGTTAAGGGTTAGGTTTAGGGTTAGGTTAAGGGTTAGGGTTAGGGTTAGGTTTAGGGTTAGGTTTAGGGTTAGGTTAAGGGTTAGGGTTAGGGTTAGGGTTAGGTTTAGGGTTAGGTTAAGGGTTAGGTTAAGGGTTAGGGTTAGGGTTAGGGTTAGGTTTAGGGTTAGGTTAAGGGTTAGGGTTAGGGTTAGGGTTAGGGTTAGGTTAAGGGTTAGGGTTAGGGTTAGGTTAAGGGTTAGGGTTAGGTTTAGAGCGTTAGGGTTACGTTTAGCGTTAGGTTAAGGGTTAGCGTTAGGTTTAGGGTTAGGTTTAGGGTTAGGTTTAGGGTTAGGTTTAGGGTTAGGGTTAGGGTTAGGGTTAGGGTTAGGGTTAGGTTAAGGGTTAGGGTTAGGTTAAGGGTTAGGGTTAGGTTTAGGGTTAGGGTTAGGTTAAGGGTTAGCGTTAGGTTAAGGGTTAGCGTTAGGTTTAGGGTTAGGTTTAGGGTTAGGTTTAGGGTTAGGTTAAGGGTTAGGGTTAGGGTTAGGGTTAGGGTTAGGTTAAGGGTTAGGTTTAGGGTTAGGTTAAGGGTTAGGGTTAGGGTTAGGGTTAGGGTTAGGTTTAGGGTTAGGTTTAGGGTTAGGTTAAGGGTTAGGGTTAGGGTTAGGGTTAGGGTTAGGGTTAGGTTTATGGTTAAGGGTTAGGTTTAGGGTTAGGTTTGGGGGGGGTTAGGGGAAGGTTTTAGCTTTATTTTTACATTTTTCGATCTTTTTCGTCGCGCTGTGATGACGTCACATACGCGCTTTCGTCGACCGTGATTTTGTCGTCCGCGGTTTTGTGGTGGAACCGTTCTTTGTATGTTTTAAGCGCCACCTGCAAAAAACAGCCCTTCACTGTCCTGGGAAGACAGGCTCCCCGTTACGGCTGCTGCTGTCGCGGAGGGAGAGCCAGGCGTTTGAGTCCTACGCGTGCCAGAAGAAGGGGGCCGGGGGGGGGGAACAACTGCAAAGTAGGAATGCCGGTGTCTGAAGGGTGGCCGTGCCCCTCCTTCGGCCGGATGGTTCCCGCGGGGCTGCTCAGCCAGTGGGGGCACTTGAGGCTTTCCCAGGAAGCGCCCTTCCTTTGTGCCCCTTCCTGATAACGCCTGGCTTCGCTCCAGCGGTCTCTGACGTTGGCATGGCGCACGCTGAGCGAGGCTGGCATTTTCCCTCTAGGAGAACACGGAGGCAGCTCTGTGCCTGCTTTGGCTGGCCTCGCCCCTGCCCCCCCCCCCCCGGCCTCTGCCGTCATCCCTCCCAGCCCAGCCCCTCCTGCGGGAGACGCAAAGGAATCCGGGGAGGGGGGCTGAAAGGCTGCCTCCTGGAGCAGCCGTACGTCTTTATGGGCGCGTAATGCAAACGGAGACGCTGAGGCTCAGTTGTTTCTAGCGCCAGAGCGGCATTTTTAACTCGGCCTCTGGAGGATCATAGGATCCTGGGGCTGGAAGGGAACTTGGAGGTCTTCTAGCCAACCCTCTGCTCAAGGCAGGAGGCCTCATTCCAGCCCAGTCAAATGGTGGCCCAATCTCTTCTTCAAAACCTCCCGTGTTGGGGAGCACCACAACTTTCTGGAGGCAGGCAGTTCCCCGGGTTAATTGTCCTCCCTGTTAGGAAGCTTCTCCTTAATTCCAAGTTGCTTCTCTCCTTGATCAGTTTCCATCTGTTGCTTCTTGTCCCTGCCTTCAATCCACCCACCCACCCACCCACCCATCCATCCATCCATCCATCCATCCATCCATCCATCCAAATAAAGCTGGAGGGCACCTTGGAGGTCATCTAGTCCAGCCCCCTGCCCAAGCAGGAGACTTTACACCGTTCCAGAGAAACGGCTGTCCAGACTCTTCTTCAAACCCCCCAGTAATGGAGCAGCCACGACTTCTGGAGGCAACTTCTGTTCCGCTGGCTAATTGTCCTCCCTGTCAGGAAGTTTCTCCTCAATTCCAGCTTGCTTCTCTCCTTGGTTAGTTTCCCTCCGTTGCTTCTTGTCCTGCCTTCGGGTGTTTTGGAGAAGAGGTGGGCCTTCTCGCCCTCAGATCCTGGGAGGGGGCTGTCGGGTCACCCCTGGTCCTTCCCTTCGTTAGACTCGACCTACCCGATTCCTGCAACTCTTCTTCAAAGGGTTTGTGCCCCGGAGCAGAGTTCCCCAAAGTTTCCGGCTTTGCGGGGTGGGGGTGGGGGTGGTTCTGCATGAATGTCCAGCAAGCGTGAGTGTGTGCAGCTCTTTATTTGTGTCAGTGGCTTGCACGCACACCTGCAGCTCAAGTGGAGTACGTGTGTGCTAAGCCAAGGGAGGGTGCGGGGGGGGGGGGATTCCATGCTCGCTGGCCATTTCCACAGCCCCGTTGCACAGCCCTCACCTTGGGGAGCCCCAGGCCCTTGGCAGTAAGGCAGGGGTGTCCAGACGTGGGGACTTTAAGACTTGTGGACTTCAACTCCCAGAATTCCCCAGCCAGCATAGAGCCGGGAGGCTTCGACTGGAGGAGACCCCAAGGGCCCTGGAAAAGGGGCTCCTGGCCTCACGGGACCTGAATTCAGACGTCACGGTCTCCCAGGGTCACTCGATCCCCTCTTGCAACCTTCTGACCAGCAAAGCCAATGGGGAAGCCGGATTCACTTAGTGACCGTGTGACTAGTTTAACGAAGTGCAGTCATTCGCGTAACAGCCGTGGCCAGAAAGGTCGTAAAAAATGGGGCAAACCCCACCAGACCACCGTTTCGCTGAGCAATGTGAGCCTTGGGCTCCGTGGGGGTCCCAAGGGGGGGGAGTCGCTGCGTAGGGCATGGACTGGCCTACTCCAGCCAAGCAGGCGGCAGAAGTGACGGCGGGAGGGTGGTACTTCCAGGCTTGCCAGAGGGAGCCAATGTCGGCTGGAGGGAGCCTGGCGAGGGCTGCGGTGGGGGGGGGGGCAGGCGAGGGCGAGGGCATCCAATGGCGAGCAGCTTCTGCAGTTTCGGGAGAACCAGCCGCCTGCAGCTTCCCTGCCCACACTTCCCCCCGTCGCCCCCCCGCTCTTCCGAGCGTGCCCAGGGTGACTCAGCCAGCTGAGCCGGTCTTCCGCTGGCACCTGTGCGCACAGGGGGGGGGGGGGGCAGGAGGTGGGCGGCCTTCGCAGCCTCTGACTCATCTGGGCGCTTTTGGCTTTGCACACTTGGCTGGCAGAGCCCGTCTTGCTCTCTTGCTCTGGGGTGGAGCCGGGGGGGGGGGGCATTGCAGGGGCCCAGGTTGAAACCCTGCCAGCTGCCGGTCTGTGTGCTTGAGTTGGGGGGGTGGGTGGGGTCCTGAGAAAATGGGGGTCTTCTGAAACCCGAGAAGAAGAGGGAGGGGGGGGGTCCTTGCTGGGCTGCTCCGATTCCCTCCAGGCAGCCCCTGGGCTGGAAAGGCGTCCCACAAAGTGCCCCCTCTGTAAGATTTAAGTGCAGGGAGTCCTCGACTTACGACCACTGTGGAGCCCAAAATTTCTGTTGCTAAGTGAGACAATTGTTAAGTGTTTTATTACATTTAATGACCTGTCCGGCCACAGTTGTTAAGCGAATCACTGCAGTTGATAAGTTAGTAAGTTACAAAGGGACTGTGACTTACGACCATTTTCACACGACGGTTGCCACACTCCCAGGGTCACCTGATCAAAATTCAGACGCCTGGCAACTGACTCTTATTTATGACGGTCGCCATGTCCTGGGGCCCCGTGATCCACTTTTGCGACCTTCTGACCAGCAATGTCAATGGGGAAGCCGGATTCACTTAACGGCCGTGTTACTCGCTTAACAACTGCAGTGATTCACTTAACAAATGCGGCAAGAAAGGTTGCAAAGTGAGGCCGAGCTCCCTTAACAGCTGTCTCGCTTAGGCAACATAAATTTTGGACTCAGTTGTGGTTGCAACTTGAGGGCTACATGTACAAATAAAATACTATTAAAAATACGAATACCTGATGCTTCCCGGGTGTTTCTAACTCTCCCCTTCCCCCCCCCCCAGAGTTCTGCCACATCGACCGGCCCCTGTGCCACAATGAGGACGAGCAGCTTAGCTTCGAAGCCGTGCGCAGCATCCACAAGCAGATGGACGACGATGCCAATGGCAATGTGGACGTGGAGGAGAGCGACGAGGTGAGGCTCCCGGGGGGGCCCTTGGCAGCCTCTGGGCTGCGCCCCCTTCCTTCCCTGCTCGCTTGGTGGGTTTCCCCCCTTTCAGCTGACCCAGAGTTAGGTGGGGGCTTGTAGAGCCGAGGTGGCGCAGTGGTTAAATGCAGCACTGCAGGCTACTGCTAGATCAGCAGGTCAGCGGTTCAAATCCCACCAGGCTCAAGGTTGACTCAGCCTTCCATCCTTCCGAGGTGGGTGAAACGAGGACCCGGATTGTTGTTGGGGGCGATATGCTGACTCTGTAAACCGCTTAGAGAGGGCTGAAAGCCCTATGAAGCGGTATATAAGTCTAACTGTTATTGCTATTGCTATCAGCAGGGTCTGGGGGGCTTCTGGGACAAGGGACCAGGCCACTTCACTGCCACCGTCCTCCTCATCCTCATCCTGACTCCCAGGACCCTCCTGCCCACCACGTTCTGCGTCACACCTTCTCCTCCCCCCCCCCCACTCAGATCAGCAATCGACAGCATCCGTGGAAGAGCCTCCCGGGACCCTCCAGAACAAGGCAGGACAGAAAGTAGAGCAGAGTAGACTGACAGAACAGAACAGAGAATAAATAGAGAATGGAACTAGAATTCATTCTGGGCCAAGTGTGATGAGACACACAAGGAATCCGTCTCCAGAAGCTCACAGTGTACCTATAAAGAGCAAGTAATGGGTCACGGATCATAAATCATGGTTACAATCATTAATCTTAGTTGCAAACAACAACCGATGAATCATAAAATGCCAATAGGAGGAGAGAGCAGGGAAGACGGGGAAAGAGGGGAAGTGAGGAGATGCTTTGGGAACGAAGGGTTCAGCAGAGCGATGACACGGAGGAGGAGGCCGGTGGTTTTGGCCAGCAGGGCCTTAGAAGGGAGGGGGGGGTCCACAGGGGGAGAAGCTGAAACAGTTTCTGTCCAGGACCTGAGGGTTCTGCAGATATTTTTCTCGGCCCTCTTTCTGGATCGTTCACTGAACGGAGGAAGGAAGGCAGGCCGGTTGCAATGATTTCTCTGGCTGATGCCTGTGCCTGCCCTCTTTGGTTGCCATTTTTATGGATTCCTCCTGATTTCAGAATCTTGGAAATGGGGATCCTGGGGAATCTCTGCATTCCCAGCCGGGGCCGGTGCTTGGCCTGGCCTGCTCCGCTCTCCCCATGGAAAACGTTGACCTCTCGGACAATCCCCTTCCGCCTGCCACTTGCTGCCTCCCCTCTCCGGCAGTGGTGGGTTGCAGGCGGTGCTCCCTGGTACGGGCACACCGGAGCCTGCCTGAAGCACCGGCTACCGTTCTCCGGAAGGCCCACCCGCCCACCTGTGCCCCTTACCTGTCATTTAAAGCCTTTGGTGCTTCCGCGCACGCGCATGGCACATACAGCCCCCGGGCGACGCTCCACCGAGCAGCTGGAGCGTTGCAGAGGCTTATGGAAGCGTCGCTGGCAAATATGGCACATGTGCGTGCCTCCCGCCAGGCCCGTTCCAACCGTACCAGTTGGAACGGGATCCAAAACCCACCACGGCTCTCCGGAAGTTGCAATTCAGCGTCCCTTTCCATCCAACGGCCGCCCTCCCTCGGAGGGGAGAGCAGGAAAACAGCTCCCTCTGGAAGAGCCCAAGTCCTTCATGCTCAGTTCCTCACCCTCTTCACGTCTTCAGAAAGTGTTTCTGGGCAGAGTCATGCTACCTTACCTAACAGCATGGAGCCCCCTTTCCTGCCTCGATATGGTTTCCCCACACCGGAAGTTTTCAAGAAGAGATCGGAAGACCATTTGTCCGAAATTGCATGGGTTTGGACTAGATGACCTCCAAGGTCCCCTTCCAACTCTGCACTGCAACCTTAGGGCTGTTCCTTCCAGCCTTTCCTCCCTTTCATTTCACCCCAAGTGGCTTTTTTCCCATTGCTTTTAATTTTAATACATTCCACTCCGCTGGAAATTCTTTCTTTATCCCTCTTCACCCATTTCTAAAACAATCGTCGCTCCCATCAGTTGCCCCCCCCTTTTTTTTTTGCATGGAATGCAAAGCAGGTCAAACCGGAGCAGCCCTTTTCAACCCTTGAAGGTGGCCGGGATTTGGTTCCCAGCGTGGCTGCCTGGGGGAATTCTGGGGGTTGAAGTCTTAAAGTTGCAAAAGTGGAAAGAGGATCCCATCTACTCAGCCTGGGCCCAGTGCTGAAGGTTTCACATAGGAGATCCATTGTAAAGGATACTTGTAGCTCAGGGTTGAACTGTGAGCATCTTTGGTCTTCTCTGAGCTGGATGGTTTTCTTGCAGGCGTCTCAGGACCCAACTAGAGAACGTCATCAGTGCTAGAAGGGAGTGGAGTTTGCAGAGTGGAGGAAGGGGAAGAGGAGGAGGAGGAGGACTGTGGGGTCCTTGGTGCTCTCTGAGCTGGGCTGTTTTCTTGCAGACGCTTCATGGCCCAACTGGGGAGCATCATCGATGACAGAGAGGAGGAAAGCTTGTGGGTCTGGAAAGAAGGAAACTTGCCAGGGGGAGAAAAGGCCCACCGGGACCCTTGGAAGGGCAGGGCAGAGCAGAGGGTCAAGAGCTCAGGGCCTGGGAGGATGGCCCCGCACTCGCTCCCTAAGAGCAGCTCAGCAAAGGGAGGTTTTGATTTCGTTTTTGGGGGACGTGATGAAACTCTCGGGTGTCAATCCCCTGGATGCTTCCCTTTCGAACTGGCGCCCTGAATCCAGCAGGGAGGCCTGGGGGCTTAAATGGACTCCCCCCCCCCACTCCGGAGTCTATGTTTAGGTTCCGCTCCCTTGGCTGAAGCCTTGGCTGAGGGCCCTGCCCCTCCTCCTCCTCCTCCTCCCAGGTGCGTCAGTCAGCAGAGGGTGGCTGCCTCTAAACCTGCCCTTCCGGTTCTGGCCTGGCATCTCATGGCAACCAGCCCCTGCCTGCCTGCCGAGGCTTGTGTCCCCCCCTCCTCTTCTTCCCAGCCCCTCCCTGAGTGGGCGGAGGGCAGCTTCCCAGGGGAAAGCCTTCTCTTGGGCAGGGCTGAGCTGGTGTGTTGATGGACGCTCAGCCCCCTGAGTCTTTTGGGGGTGCCTAGAGTACGATCCAGGCCTTGGAGAGGGGGCTAGGCGGCCCTTTGTCCAAAAGGGTAGAGCAGTGTTTCTCAACCTTGGCCACTTGAAGATGTCCGGACTTCAACTCCCAGAATTCCCCAGCCAGCGAATGCTGGCTGGGGAACTCTGGGAGTTGAAGTCCGGACATCTTCAAGTTGACAAGGTTGAGAAACACTGTCCTAACCACTGCTGGGGAATTCTGGGAGTTGAAGTCCGGACATCTTCAAGTTGCCAAGGTTGAGAAACACTGGGGTAGAGGGTCTCTTGCTTGAGCGGGGGCACGGGGGGTGGGAAGGAGGGGGACTCCTTGGATGAGAAGCGGAAGGTTTCCAAAAGAAACCAAAAGCCAAGAAAACCCCACTTGTCTTTTTTTGGGGGGGGGGAAAGCCCCTTCGGGGATGGCTCAGCCTCTCCTTGCCCACTGGCTGGCTGGCAAGAAGGACTCCCTCACCCATGGTGCACAGAGCTTTCTCGGTGGGAGGAAAGAAGGCCGGCAGGACGGGGTTAATTCCACCCTGCTGGGGCTTGAATGGCAGGTGGGGGTGAGGGCAGGTGGCCCCCCCCCAACAGAGACAAGGACAAAGCAGGCAGGGAGGAGGAGGAGGAGGAGGAGGAGGAGGGAGGAGGAGGAGGAGGAGGAGCCGGCCAGGCCTTCAGCCGCTGGCATGAGAGCTTCTGACCTGGCCTAGAAAGAGCCGGGAGGGAGCCGGATGGGGCTCTGGGTTCTGGTTCCCTTCTGCGTAGGGGGAGGGGAGGCTGGGGCTGGGGAAGGGTCCCACAGGGGAGGCAGCAAACCTCTGCAGAGCGAGGGAGGAGGGGAAAGGCAGAGAGCTGGAGGGTCTCCACACAAAACATCCCCTTCCTCGAGGCTTTACAAGCTCCCTTTTCATGGAGGACTCAGAGGAAGGAGACTCTGGGAGAAGATGAGGAGGAGAAGACAGGATGTCCGTCATGTGGGGTCCTTGGTGCTCTCTGAGCTCATTGCTAGCCCCCCCTCCTCCTCCTCCTCCTCCTCCTCCTCCCTGCAAACCCTCCTCCCTTCTAGCACTGATGATGCTCCTAGCTGGATCAAGAAACATCTGCAAGAAAACCACCAAGTTCAGAGGGCACCAAGGACCCCACCGTCCTCCCCCTCCTCTCCACGCCCCCCCTCCCTTCTAGCACTGATGATGTTCCCTCGATGGGCCATGAAACAGCCAAGCTCAGAGGCCCCCCCGGGACCCCCCCACAGTTCAAGTCCCAAAGATCCCCTTCGGTTATCGCTCTTCACATTTGATGGCTTCTCAAGAAACGTTGCAAGAAATCCCAGCCATTTATGGACTTGAAGAAGTAGGACCGGTCAGTCGAGATGACCCTTCCTTCCTTCAGATGCACCACTGCAGAAGCCCAGGACAGAGTTCCCTCCCTCCCTCCCTCCCTCTCATCCATCCATTGGCAAGGACAAGCCTCTCCTACCCGTAGCGCTGTGTGTGTGTGTGTGTCTGAGCCCCCACCCGTCACTCAAGCGCAGTTGACCGGCTCCTCAGCTGCCGTCTTAATATAGTCCCGGGGAGCCTTTCCAAGATCCAATTTGAGCTCCCGATCAGCTCCCTGCAAATCCTCTCCTCCAAGATCGGTTTTCTCCTCCTGCCCATCAGGTCACTAAGGAGACCCGTCAGCATTCGGGAGCCCCTCCCTCCTTTTAGCCCCAGGCCGCCACCGTTTATCTCCACGACAGCAGACTTTTGGGGAAGACCCTTGGGTGATAAAAGGGGAGAATAGCAATAGCAATAGCAGTAGACTTATATACCGCTTCATAGGCCTTTCAGGCCTCTCTAAGCGGTTTACAGAGTCAGCATATTGCCCCCAACAATCTGGGTCCTCATTTTACCCACCTCGGAAGGATGGAAGGCTGAGTCAACCCTGAGCCGGTGAGATTTGAACCGCTGACCTGCTGATCTAGCAGTAGCCTGCAGTGCTGCATTTAACCACTGCGCCACCTTGGCTCTGAGAAGAGCCTTTTACCCACCGGCCACGGGTGGGTTGGGGAATTCCGAGAGTTGGACCCCCCCCTGCTCCAAGCTAGGCGGGGGGGTCCACCCCAGCTCCCCCCCAGAGCCCTGCGCAGGAGTTCTCGCAGCTTGTATGGTCATTTTGCAGGTTGATGCCTTGTGGTGGTCCTTTGGGGTCCCTGATCTCCTTGACCCCTTGTTCCCCCCTCCGGCTTTTCTGGTGGGCATCTTACGGGCGAACCCTTCCTCCCCCTTCCCTCACCCCCCCCCCTTTTAAAATGCACTTTCATTCTTTCTCCAGTTTAGTAGTTTTGAGTCTCCTCTTCTGAGCCTTGTTCCATTAGGTGGACATAGGAAGCAGGAGGATCCAACATTGAGGGGGGGCCCTCTGGGTGGGCGGGCAGGTGCGCCAAGGTGCCCCACTCGGGGTCTCCTACTGAGAAGTGGAAGTCTTGCTTGGCTGTGCCAGGAAGGAGGGAGGGAGGGAGGGAAAGAAGGAACTAAGGAAGGCAGGCACAGCCTATGGGCTGCCCAGAAGACCACCACCCCCACGCACCAGCAGCAGAAGCTCCGCCCGGTTGCCGCCTCTTCCTGGGGCCCTTGCAAGGCGGACCTCGCAGGGATCACTTTCCCTTCCTGAGCTAAATATACCCATCAACAGCTGGTTCCTCTGCCTGCTTCCCTGGGGGTGGTTAGGACTGCTGTGAGCGGCATGGAGGCTCTGGATGTCCTTGCCAGGCTCTGGCTGGAGGTCACGGGCTGGGCTGGGGGAGGGGGGCTGCATGGAAGCAGGCTTGGGCCTCTGCTTTGCCCCCCCCCCCCACACACACACAGGCCACAGGGCTTGGCTGCAGGGCTTAAGCAGAGCCGTCCGTCCGTCCGTCCGTGATCTTGGAGCGTCTTGAGAATTTTCATCTCTAACCTTCTGGCCTTTCTCTCTGCTTGCAACCCTGGCCTGGCTCTCCGCAAAGGTCACTCACTGCAAGGCCCGGGAGGGTCTCCCTGACCCTTCCACAGGGGCTTTCGGGAGGCCCAGCCAGCCAGAAGAACATCACAGAGGAAGGAGGAGGAGGAGGAGAGAAGAGAGCTGGAAGGGACCTTGGAGGTCCTCTAGTCCAGTGTTTGTCAACCTTGGTGACTTGAAGTCCTGTGGACTTCAACTCCCAGAATCCCCCAGCCAGCATAGCTGGCTGGGGGAATTCTGGGAGTTGAAGTCCACAGGACTTCAAGTCACCAAGGTTGACAAACACTGCTCTAGTCCAGCTCCTGTCACCCACCCACCCACAGGCATTTCCCCATAAGGTCCACCCTAGAACAAAGGGTAACAAGAGTTGGAAGGGACCTTGGAGGTCCTCCAGTCCACCCCATCCTGCTCAAGCAGGGGACCCTCCACCATTTCTGATAGATGTCAGCCCAGACTCTTCTTGAAAGCCTCCAGGGATGGAGCCCCCACAAGGTCTGGAGGGAAGCCCCTTCCCCACTGGTTGATGGTCCTCCCTGCCAGGACATTCCTCCTTAGTTCCAGTTGCTTCCCTCCTGGGAATAGCCTCCACCTTCCTTGTCCTGATTCCTGGAGTTTTGGGGAACAGGTGGGGCTCCCTTCTTCTCTGGGGCAGCCCCTGAGATACTTTCCCCCTTTTTTTCTAGACTGCCCCAAGCCAAATCCTGCAAGTGGTTCTTCAGAGGTTTCAGCCTCCGGGCCTTTAATGGTCTCTGCGCTTTTTCCAGAGTCTCAGCACCTTTTTTTGTAAGGTGGGGACCAAACCTGGATGTCGGATTCCAGGTGGGGCCCTACGGAGGCTTTGCAAAGCGATGCTGACTCTTCCCGTGACTTTGATGCCAGGCCTCTGTTTATGCGACCCCGGGTGGCCGTATTTGCTTCTTCGGCTGCTGCACACACCTGGCTCATATTTAAGGGATCGTCCACCAGGAAAGGATCCCTCCAGGCCCAGCTGTGGCTCCTGTGTGTGTGTGTGTTTGTGTGTGTGTGTGCAGCCCTGGGAGGTTTCTGTTTGCCATTAGCTGCTTTTTCCCTCCAACACCCCTTTTCTTCCCTTTGTGGCTGTGGCTGTGAACGCAGCACCCTCCTCCCTGCCTGGGGCTTGCAGGCTCATTTCGGAGGGGGGGGAAAAGAAATTGTTGTTTTGTTTTTGACACTCTCGATTTGACTTTGCTTTTTTTTCAAGCCCAGAGTTTGGAGTGGTGGTGAGAAGCAGGAAATGGTGTCAACTCATCTCCTGCCTCCGTCTTTTTTTCTTCTTCTCCTATCTGGGTGCTTTTAAAAAAAAAAGAAATATGCAAATGCTTTTGCAACGAGGCCTGCTTAAAAGCCACAGCCGCTGACTGCCTCGGGGTGGGGGGGAGTGTTCAGCTCAGGGCCTGGAGCCTAAACTTCACGGGCGACTCCCGGCTGCACACGGGTGGAGTGGAAAGGAGCTGCTTTCATGCTTTCTGCCTGCAAATACGGGAATCTCCCAGGGTGGCCAGGTAGAGCTCTGGAGGAGGGCTGTGGCCAGCCGAGGTGGCGCAGTGGTTAGGGTGCAGTACTGTAGGCTACTTCAGCTGACTGCTAGTTCTGCAGTTCAGCGGTTCAAATCTCACCGGCTCAAGGTTGACTCAGCCTTCCATCCTTCTGAGGTGGGTGAAATGAGGACCCAGACTGTGGGGGCGATATGCCGACTCTGTAAACCGCTTAGAGAGAGCTGAAAGCCCTATGAAGCGGTATATAAGTCCAACTGCTATTGCTATTGCTGTCCACCCTTGGAGACTCTGGTGGACTCCAACTCCCAGAATCCCCCAGCCAGCTAGACGGGTGAAGGCTCCGTTCTCTGTTCATGTGCAAGTGTTCCTTTCCCTGCCAGAGTTGCCCAAGCAGGAAGCTACCAATTCAGACAAAGAATAAACCGCCACAAGGAACCACCAAGGACCAGTGGCGGATTGAGGCTCCCCGGTGCCCTACGCACTCACAAATCTTGCTGCCCCCCCCTTCCCTCCCTTGAAGAGACTGTACAAATCTTCATTGCTTTTTTTTCTTTCTCAACTTTGTGGTGCCCCCTTTGGACCAGTGGTGCCCTTAGCATGCGCTTAGTCTGCTTAAGCCAGTGTTTCTCAACCTTGGCGACTTTAAGTCCTGCGGACTTCAACTCCCAGAATCCCCCAGCCAGCGCAGCTGCGCTGGCTGGGGGATTCTGGGAGTTGAAGTCCGCAGGACTTAAAGTCGCCAAGGTTGAGAAACACTGTCTTAAGGTTTCATACAGCACTGCCAAGAACTCTCCCATCAACCCTGAGCCACGAGCATAAAATGAGAGCAAACCCTTCTTCCTTCTAGCGCTGACGAGAAACGCCTGCTAGAAGCCCACAGTTCTGCTCCTCCTCCTCCTCTACCGCTCCACAAACCCCCAACCCCTGTTAACCCTGAGTATGTTCCCTAGTTGGGTCATGAAACGCCTGCAAGGAAACCACCAGAGCTCAGAGCCCCCCAAGGAGCCCCAAAGTCCCACCCTGAGCTACAACGGTTCCCTTCTATTGGCTCTCCTTGTGTCCCCGCCCCCTCCCCAATGAGATCATCCGCTTGGGTGGAACATAAAAGAGGTCATCAAGTCACTCATTGCTCAGCCCGTGACCCATGGAGGCGGCTGGCTCCTTTGCCCCCAACTTTTCCATCTTGTACCCACCTTATTACCCTGGGAAGGGGCCCTGGGGCTCTTCTGCACCAACCCCCTGCTCAAGCATGGAAACCCTGTACCCCCCCGGTGGCCAACCTGTGGCACCTGTTCCAGAGGTGGCACGCAAAGCCCTCTCGGTCTGCGCCAAGGCCAGGGAGCATGCGTGCACCGGGAACCCAAAGACCAGGGGCTGCCTTGCGCATGTGCACCGGCCAGCTGGTTTTGGGGATTGTGGTTCTCTGGCACGCATGCGCGCATTTGGTTTGGGCACTCGGTGCTGAAAAGTTTTGCCATGACTGCCCTAGAACATTCCGGAGAAATGCTGTCCAGGCTCTTCTTTGAAAACTCCAGGGAGCCACAACTTTTGTGCCCACCAGCACAAAAAAGGGCTCCGTTTATGGGCGGAGCGTTTTCTTCTGGGGCAGCCCCCGCCTTCAGTGATGGAATAAAAGTATTACAAGACTCGGGAGGGGCTTTGGAGGACATCTAGTCCAACCCCCCCCCCCCCCTGCTCAAGCAGGAGACCTGCGTAGGCTGTTGCAAAAAAGCCCGTCTCGCCCACCCGTCCCTTGCAAGGTTGCTGAGCTGCGACAGCTGTTGGCGAGGGCAGAAGCAGCGAAAGGACGCAGGGGAACCGGACAGGTGGATGCTCCCCCCCCCCTTCCTGCAGAGCTGTCTGTCATGGGGCAGGCGGGTCTCGTGCAGGAAGCAGGCGGGGGGGGGGGGAAAGAGGGCAGGTTTCCAGGCCACCAAGAGCAGCCCTTCCTTCCCGTGTTTTGGTGAAAGCCATTTGCATAAGAGCCGGGAAGGCGCTTGGCCCAGATCCAGCCTCCTCCGGTTGGCAGGGAGCCTGGCAAGGGCCTGTCCTTTGCGTAGGACGGGCATAACTGGTTGGCATTGACTGTCAGACCTGCCTTGACTGAAGACGTTTGGGAAAGAAAGACTCTCGACTGCATTGGGTGGAAGTGAGAGGTTCCGTCACTATAGTTAAGTGGTTGCAGTGGAAGTGAAGCCACCGGAGATCTGAAGATTCCCCTGCAAAGGTTACACTGTCCCCCCTTTCCCTGGCCCTCCCCCCCTCCCCCCCCGTTGATCAATCCCTCAGCGTCCAATAAGATGCCTTTATGATGCTTTGGGAAGAGCTTGAAGCACGGGGCCTCTCAAGGCAGTTTCGCATTCTGCCAGGTGTCCTCATTGGCTGGTTATTCCGATTTGGCACCTCTGGTCCTCACTAACGAGTCAATCTCCCCCCCACATCAATTATCTTCTGCTTCCCAGGCCCACCTCTCCTCCCCCCCCAGATCCCTTCCCCTCCCCCTCCCTTGCAATTGACGGCAGGACGCCCCCCAAGTGAAGTCCCTGAAGATGGGAGAGCCCCTGACCTGGCCTTTTGTCTCCCTTTCTTTCCCAGTTCCTGCGGGAGGACCTGAATTACCACGACCCCACCGTCAAGCACAGCACCTTCCACGGGGAGGACAAGCTCATCAGCGTGGAGGACCTTTGGAAGGCCTGGAAGGCCTCGGAAGGTAAGCCAGAGGGCACGCCCACAGCTGGGGGCTGCCAGGGGGAGCCAGGCGGGCGGCTCACAGGGTCTCGACTGCAGGAAGAGGCTTCAGGAAGGGCTTCTTGGCCCCCCCAAGGGCCCCCAGGGAAGTGCAAGAGAAGAGATGGAGATCCCTTCCACCTCACCCCCCCCCCCAAGGAAGGGCAGCACAGGACAGGCTTAAGGTGGCCAATGGTTCCAGCCCCACACAAGGAAGCTCTCCAGGGGTTCTGCTTGTCTCCTCAAGAGGGACCCCTGGGAACCTCTGGGAACCTCTGGGAATCGCTGGAGCTTTTCACCCACCCGCTCTCTTGAGTTTTGGTGGTTTTCTTGCAGATGTTTCATGACCCAACTAGGGAACATCATCAGTGCTAAGAGGGTGTGTGTGGAGAGGAGGAGGACTGTGGGGTTCTTTGTGATCTCTCAGCTTGATTCATGGCCCAACAAGGGAACATCATCAGGGCTAGAAGGGAAAGGGGTTTTCTCTTGTTCATGCACAGTACAGTGGGCGTCCTTTCCCCTTCATCATTGCTTGATGGGATTCTTTGTCTGGGGCTAATCCCTGCTTCTCTGGTCGTGGCCTTGCTGGAGAGATTCGTTCTGGTCGTTTTGTTTCCTTTGTTGTCTCTCGAATGGTGTGTAAATGTGATTGATGACACCATGGGCACTGATGACGTTCCCTAGTTTGGCTCAAGGGACGTCTGCAAGAAAACAGCCCAGCTCAGAGAGCCCCAGGGACCCCGCAGTCCCCCCCTGAGCTGCAGAGATTCTCTTCGGCTGATCCAGTTTGGCCTCTGCAGAAGAGAGACCCGTCTCAAGCACCGGGCGGGGAGGGGGGGTGTGGATCAGGAAATCTAGGCACTTCAAATGAATATAAAGTTTTATTTGGATCTTCTGCTCTCTGCAAGAATCTCAACCATGAACGGTCAAAATGAATTGGAGGCAGATGAGAGTCAGTGGAATCCAAGACTCGAGGCTGATGACGTGTTTGACTCTTCCCTCCCCTCGGGCTCAGCCCGGTCATCTCCTGTGGCCCCGGCCTCCTGCGCAAGAGGTTGGGGAAAGGCCAGGAGAGGCAGGAGGCAACTTCCTACGGGGAGGGGACTCTCCCTGCCCCCCCCAGTGGGCCTTGGTTTCCTCCGCTTCCCCCTCCTCCTTCCTGATTCGGCTCCCCCTCGGCTGCTTCTGCCTCCTCCAGAGGCTTCTCTCCTCCCGCGAGAGAACCTGTTTCCGTTCCTCACAGGATTGTTTGTTTTGAAACTTTTTTACACTGGGAGGTTCTGTTTTTTCCAAGAGTTTGGCAAGGTCTTTCGTGCAAGAACGGCTGGCCGGGCCAGAGGGAAGGATGTGACAATCACCAGTGTTTCTCAAGGCGTCTTTTGGGGGGCTCCTTAGTGGAGATGTCCAGGCCGAGAGACTCGGGGTGACGTCGGAGGAATAGCCCCCAAGCAGCTTTAAGGCCCCTGGACTCCAACTCCAGAGCCAGCTGAGGGATTCTGGAGTTGAAGTCCATGGGTCTTAAAGTTGGACGCCCCCTGCCTTAAAGAGGAAGCACGGGAGGCAGTTGGGATGGGAGTGAGGGGGTTGAGGAGGGCTTGGGGGGTCTCTCTTCCTCTGGCCACGGAGACTGGCTCCGTCCCGCAGCTTTAGGGGTCCCTGGGGGAGATTCATCCAGAGCAGAGGGGAGGGCTGACCCTGGAGGGAGGAGGGGTGGAAGGGCCCTCTTCTGAGCCTCTGATCTCTCCTGGGGGTGGGGGGAGACCCATCGCCCCCCCCCTCCCCATCATTCTCGGTGATGCCCAAAGGACTCTGAGCATCAGGGGGGAGGCTCCCTCTCTGTTGAGGCCTTTGAGAATTTCTAAATCTCTTTCCCAAAGGAGTTCTTTGCAGCGTGGAAGGCCTTGGGGGGGCTTCCTGCTGCCGGTGCCCAGGCGCTGGGGAAGACCGGGAGGCCCTCCAGGAACAAAGAGCCGGGCTTCCCTGCAGGCGTCAGGCTGACACGGGTGCTGAGAGCGTCCTTAGATAAGAGGGCTGCTCTCCGCCAACACTCCCTGCTCACCTCTCCTGCTCTGGCCTCCCTTCGCTCTTCTCTGGGGGGCTCTGGGCTTGCAGCCGGCTGCTCCAGGGCCCCTCCTGTCAGCCGCTGCAGAAAGGAGGCCGAAGCTCTGGAAAGCGGGCCGAGGGGCTGCTTCCAAGGGGGACTAAGGTCTGATGAAAAGAAGGACTGGGGGGGACAGGATAGAAAACCCCCCAATATCTGCGGGAGGATTGTTTTGGAATTGTAACCCCCCCCAGTCAGGGACTAAGGTGGCCAGGGATAGAAGTTAGATGGACGGACGGACGTTTTGTGCCCCCAGAGGCCCTGTCCCATGGGATGGCTGGAGCTTGTGCTGGGGGATGTTGGTTCCAATCCAGCCCAGCCAATCCGCTCCCTTTCCCTCCCTGAAGGTGACTTCCATGTGTTTGTGTAGCTTTTAGGGGGAGGGAGGGGAAAGGCCCTGGCCTCTCTGAGCCTGCTGACCAAGGCAGGGGAGGCCCCCAGCAGCTCAGCCCCAGAGCTCCCCAGCCCCATCTGAGTCGATCTGCCTGGCCGGAGCACCTCTAGCCAGAGTGACCAATGACCCTTCGGCCGACTCAGGCAGCTGGGCAGTCTTTGCGCTGCTCCTGCTGAAGCTCAGAGGCTCCTCCGAAAGCAGCTGCTGGAGCCCCCGTGGCAGCCGTCCAGCTGTGCCGGAGGGGGCAGAACAGCTGGGAAGCCCCTCCTTCTCCCCCCCCGCAGCCATTTCCCTCTGGTCAGCAAAGGGAAGGAGCCGCAAACCCCCTCTTCTCTCTCACATTGGGAAGGGTGTGTGTGTGAGAGAGAGAGATGGAGGGAGTGAGCGAGAATGAGCAGAAGGTTCCCTGGGGGAAGGAAGGAAGGAAGGAAGGAAGGAAGGAAGGAAGGAGAAGGAAGGAAGGAAGGAAGGAAGGAAGGAAGGAAGGAAGGAAGGAAGGAAGGAAGGCGGCCGTTGGAGGCCGGGACTTTTCCTTCCTCAATGAGCTGCAGAATCCAAAGGGGGAAGAGAGGCGGCTGTGGCCCTTGGCAGGAGCTCCTCCATTTATCCCCGGCTTCATCCCGCTCCCCAAATGCTTGTTTACTTGACGACAAGGCCAGCAAGGAGGCTCTTGGCCTCCAGGCTCCACCCCGCTGTGCAGAAAAACCGGCAGTCCTTGACTTGTGACCACCATTCGACCCACACTTTCTGTCTCCATCACTCCCGTCTTCTCCCACCCCAGCCCTTTTCTCCCTGCTTACTGTAAGCACAGCTGCACCAATAAGCAACAATAGAAGGGAGTTTATGCCTCCCCGTCCTTTCACAGCAAGTCCTGACGGAGCAGAGCTGAGCAGAGGAGTGGTCGAAAATTAAGGCTGACTGGGATGGGAGGACCCCCCACCCCCGGAAGCCCCCTCCCCCAAGGCTCTGGAAAAAGAAATCTCAAAGGTGGCAGAAGCCATCTCCTCCTTCCTCTTTTTCCTTCTCTTCTTTCTTTTCCCTTCCTTTCCTTTGTTTTCCTTTCCTTCCTTTCTTTCCTTTCCTTTCCTTTCCTTTCCTTTCTTTTCCTTTCTTTCTTTTCCTTTCTTTTCCTTTCCTTTCTTTTCCTTTCCTTTCCTTCCCTTCCTTTCCTTGAGTTATTAGGGTGATGATGTTACTTAGTTTGTTAATGAAACATCTGCAAGGAAACAACCAACCTCCGA